>NC_054880.1:7445732-7555054 GCF_018320785.1 Cheilinus undulatus
GTTCTGCTTCCACTCTCAGATCCTTCTCTGCCTGTGTTCTGAACTTTACCTGTTCACCCTCAAAACTTTCTCTGTGCACTCAAGAAAGATCTACAAAAACAACAACCAAAAACTATGATAACTATGACAACCCGGACTAAAAAAGATGAAATAAATAAAGAGGAAAAACAGACCAAAACGACCAAAAACTATGAAGAAAACGATGACTAAAAAAAGACAAATAAATGACAAGAAAAAAACAACGATAATGATGAAAAACGGCAGAAATGATGACAGCAACGATGAGGAAAAACGCTGATGACAATGATGAAAACAACGATAATAAACTTTTTCTTCATCTGGTCGACTGCTTCCTCTGCAGACTGTGAAACACACAGTGCTGATTTTCTTTCACAAGAATTTTAAATTGTAATATCAGAACCTGTAATGTGTCAATAATTAGCTCTGTAGCCCTTTTGTACCCACTCAGACTGTTGGGGGCCAAAAATGTCCCATTGAAACCCATTAAACCCCCATATTTGGTCCTCCAGCCATCGCAGTGTTGGCATTTATGATTTTAGACTTTAATTCTGGAAGTTTTTTTTCTTTTATAGGGACACTGTGGTACAATTTAATAAATCTTTAAATTAAGCCAAAAAAAAAAAAAATGCTAAAAGTCAAAGTTGTCGCTCATTTTTTACATGTTTACAGCTTTGATAATCTCCTTATTGGAGAATAAGTTTGCATGTAGAATAATAAAAATATGTCTTTTTTGTTTGTTTGTTTTTAACTTTACAAACATCAGAGCTGTTTTTACCCTTAAACTGTCAGTAAAAATAAAAAAATAATAATAAAAAAAGAAGAATACTTGATTTTTTTGTTTAGGTCTTATCTGACCTGAAATTCAATGCAGAAAAAGTGGGGGGAAAATAAATGGTGTACGGTGTCCCTTGTTGGCCTCTTACACCCTGAGTGTAACAATTTATTTAAACCTTAAAAGTGATAAAGGAGATAATTCATAAAGGTCAAAGTTGTTGTGCATTACTAACAAATTTAAGGCTGAGATAGCCCCTCTAAGGAAATCTAATATGAATGCAGTATATGACAAATATTTCGTTATTTGATTTTGTAACTGTGAGGACGGTGATCCTGGTAACTCACTGAGTGAGAGTCAATCAGGGCAGGGCCAGGTGTGTGTGTGTGTGTGTGTGTGTGTGGCTGATTGCCACTGACTGTGGCAAACTTATATATAACTTTTATTCTCGTCTACATGCTGCCCCTGGGTAGTATTTTCAGGAAATACACTCAAATATATCTCCCCCTGAAACCCCAGCCCTCAGTCCCTACAACCACTCCTAAACTGTTTCCAGGAAATCAATGATTGGATGGCACAAAATTTCTTAAAACCTAATCAACAAAAACCAGAAAACCTTCTCATTGGCCCCCCTTCCCTCACTACCCAAACTCAAAATCCCCGTGGCCCTCTGTCAGCCTGTGTAAAACCCTCTGCTAAAAACCAGGGTGTGATTTTTGACTCTTCTTTTACGTTTGACGAGCAAATAAACGCGGCGGTGAGAGGCTGTTTCTTACAGCTAAGAACGCTGGCCAAAGTAAAACCGTTTTTAACTTTTAGTGACACTGAGAAAGTGATTTATGCTTTTATTTCGTCAAGACTAGACTATTGCAACGCACTTCACCTGGGAGTCAGCCAATCATCCTTTAAACGATTACAGGACGCCCAGAACGCTGCTGCCAGGTTTTTAACCGGTACTAAAAAACACGAACACATCTCCCCTGTATTCTCCTCCCTCCGCTGACTCCCTGTCCATTTTAGAATCCATTTTAAAATTGTATTACTTGTTTTTAAATCACTCCATGGCTCAGCTCCTCCTTAGTTATCTGACCTTTTAACCCCCTATGCTCCAGCACGCTCACTCCAATCCTCTGATCAGTCTCTCCTGGTCGTCCCTCAGACTCAGAGGTGACCGCTCTTTTTCAGTTGCAGACCCTCATCTGTGGAATCACTCACATCCTTTTTTCTTTTGAACAATCATTCCCGATATTAACGTCTGTTCACTCGTTGTGTATTGTCTATAGTTCTTTGCTGTTCTGTATATATTGCTATCTGTATCTTGCCTCTATATTTAAAGCACTTTGGTCAGCTTGTGCTGTTTTTAAATGTGCTTTATAAATAAACTTGACTTGCCTATATATACTCTTGGGCTGCAGCACTCAGTGCTGACTCGTTATCGCACCATCAGAGGATTCGAGAGCGTCTCCTAGTGTTACTTCTCGAGAGTTTGGAAGTTTCTGGTCACATAAGCATTGTCTATATAATTCTTGATTATATTTGGTGAGAATAACCAGTTGCCCCTGGGTTAAAGATTATTTGGTGATGGAAACCATTAACCAGTGTTTTTGTTTCTCCTTATCACACCAGATTGGTGATCTTTGTTTTTTCATCTGAAGGCAGATTTCTCCCTAAAAGTTTGTGTTCATTTCAGCTGCAGGGCAGCAGTGCTTTAGTTTCCTCTTTCTCAGTATTGTCAAGAGCGGGAGTTTTTGGGTCCAGGCTAGTTTTCCTGAGCTTTTCTTTTCCCCCTTTTCCCATTAATCGCTTGTGATTTAGTGTTTATCCTTCTAGGATAACTTTTAGAAACCTGTTGTCTGCAGTTGTGTCCCACTGCCCCTCCTAGCAGACAGTAACATTCCAAGAATCAGGGGCTTGTGTACTTCAACTGGCATTTAAAGGGTTAAGTGGCTTAAAAATGATTATGACTTTAATTTTTATGATCAAGTCTGATCTGGAATTATGAGATAAAGCAAAAAAGTGGGAAAAATAAATGTGATGTATTTATTGATGTTTTTAAATTTCATTTATATTATTAAATTAAAGAAAATATAACATAACTTGTAAAAATTGTTGGTCATTATCAGCATAATCAATGTTATGTGGATTCTCATTATAGGAAATCCAATTTGTTTTAATTTCATGAAAAATATTTCATATTTTGTTTTTTTTATCACAAGAAAGTTTTTTTGCACATAATTCTGCATTCAAATGGTTAAATTCCTAAAAAACATTCTTTTGCTAATTTTAATGATCAGGTCTGATATTGAGGTAAAAAAATAATGCAAGTAAGTGTTTTTTCAAATAACAAAGACCAGGGTTTTGTACTTCAACTGGCATTAAAAGGGTTATATTCCTAAAAACTAATCAATAATTGATATTTATGACAAGATCTGGTCTTGATTTGATAGATCAATGCAAGACTGTAAATAATAATTCATATTTTTGCATTGTTATCAGTGCATGCTGCCATTTTGGCCACTTATATGCTGAGTTTAACAATTCATTAAAATCTTAAAGTTTTTAAAAAATAATGATGCATAAAAATCAAAGCTGCAGCTCATTATTAAACTACTGAAGGCTGTGAGAATCCTCTTCAAGGAATCTAATTTGCATGTAGCGTATGAAAAATATTTCATCTTTTGTGTTTTGAACAGTATAAATGTTAGTGGTTTGCTCTTAAAGTGGCATTTAAGGGGTTAAATTCCCCCAAAATAATCAATCTTTGATATTCATGATGGAGTGCATTGTTTTCTGGTGTTAATCATGCATGCTGCCATGAGTGCTCCAGTCTCTTCTGCAGCGTCTGAAGATGCATTTTTGGCTCCTTTCAGCACGAATCTGAAGGTTTGGCTCTCCTAAGTCATGGTGAAGAAAATCCTGTCGCTTCCTTCCAGGAATCGTTCTTTCGTGGTTGCGGTTTTGTATCTTTTCACCACAGTTATGCATCCTGTTCACTTCTAAAGACTCTGATCCACCCAGTGTGTGTTTGCCTGGGGTTTGCCCCGCTGTGCTTTCACCTTTACTCTAAGTAGAGAAGGTTCAACATGACTTTATGAGGCGTTTACTCACGCTGATAATCTCCTCAGGGCGATGCCAGGAAACTTCTGGTTTCAAACGGGAGTGAAGTGGATTGATTTTGAAGAGATGACTCACTGATTGTTTTGAGGAAGCTTTCCCTGAGTCATTGTTCTGCTGGATTAGTCAGACACTATGAAGGATGAATGATCATCATCATATAACGGCTCCTCTGCTCTGCTATAAGGATTTTAATGAATGCCTCACTGATGTTTCAGTAAACCATGAAAATGCTTGTGCAGCAGAACACACCACAGATGGATGTTGGTGCCCTGCCATTAAAGGTTTCTCTGTGAAGTCTTCTGTTGAGTGTGAACTAAACGATGGATGAGTCACACATCTGAAAAGGATCAAACTCCTCGTGCTCGTCAGTAGAAGCAAACATTTGAGAATGGTTTTGCACTACAATGTCTTGGAATCATTAAAGATGACTCAGCCTTTCTAATCAATAATTCAGTTGTCACAACCTCAAACTTTCCAACAGTTTCAGTGCTAGAGAAGCCCAGGACGGGCACGCCATGTTTGTCACTGCGGTAGAAGCGCTGAATGAAAGCCGCTCCATGATGAAGAGTGAACCGTTACTAGAAGTTTTATTCTGCTTTCGTGTGATAGACCACGGCTATCCTCTGACATCAGCTGTTCATTCTGTTGTCCAAGCTCGCCCCATCATGTGCCCTCCCATAGCCCTCTACCCCATAATGGTACGGTCCCACTAGACCAATGGTTTTCAAAGTGTGAGGTGGGCCTCCCCTGGGGGGCGCCACGGAACTTCAGGGGAGTGGCATCCTATCACAGTACCACGCTGGAATTCACTGAGCTCCTGAGAGCGAGCCATTCTTTCACTAATGTTTGTAGAAACAGTCTGCATGCCTAGGTGATGATTTTATACACCTGTGGACATGGAAGTGACTGGAACACCTGATTTACATTATTTGGATGGGTGAGTGAATACTTTTGGCAATATGGCGTATCACACTGACATCAGTATTCAGAGCCTTGACAACCCTATAAATTGATCTCAGGTTCCTCCATGTCTCTGGTCTTTGCTGAGATGTTCCTACACCTGAACTGGAGTCCACCTGTGCTAAATTAACCTGATTGGACATGATTCTAAAGCCACGCCCCTCTCTATAGAAGGCCTTACAGCTGGCAATGATATCAGAGCAGAAACCAAGGGTCAAAGGTCAGAGGAGCTGCAGAGAATCTCTGAGCTCTGAAGAGAATTTCTAAAATTCTGTTTTGTCTTTGTCATGATTTACTGAGTGTAGACTAATGAGAATAAAAGTTTTTTTTTTTTTAACTGTAGCATCAGGATGCAACAGAAGAACATTTAAAGCAGTGAAGAGGTCTGAATGCTTTCTGAAAACCTGGTCATACACACATGCAGCAGAGCTCAGCGGCAGCGGCGCTGCTTCCGGGGTCCACCATTTTTTTCTCAAGTTAGCGTGGCCGACGCCCACCGTCGTTTGGGGAAAGTCCCCTCCAGGGTTCTCATGGAATCCTCTCCAGCTGTGGCGTTGCTATCCAGGATACTCTTGGTATCCAAACCACTGAACTGAGCTGACTTATTATTATTCACGTGCGGTTTTATGACTCATAGACAGAAGGGAACCCCCGTTATGAACCGAACGCTCCAGCACCGCAGGCTGAGACATGTGGCATGTAAACACTGGAGTTCAGCTTTCTCTCACTGGTACAGGGATCCTTTATTGGAAACTATGTGATTCAGCCTTATCGAATAAAATGAGTCATTTTAAGTAAAACATTACACAAAATCAAGGCTGCCAACATGGTCTGAGTTGACCCCTGGGCTGAAGCGCTTCAATAGCTGTGATTTCACCTCAATTTAGCTCAAGACATAAGGGGGATGAAGGGGGGAGCTTTCTGGGGCCCAGACAAATGGGGGCCCATGGTGGTTAGGAAAATCGGGGTTCATTGTAGAGTTCAGGTGTGATGACCATATTTATACTTTAACCACTCTTATCGAAGCAACACAAGAAAAGTACTTTAATTTTGCTTCAGCACAAAATAGCCTAATTAGTGGGGATGCTGAGCATCCACACTATTGATATTCACGTCAGCCATTTTGTTTATTATTTTTCTTCTGCGCTGGCTAGCTCCTCCTTCATACTTTGTTGTATCGACAGCATTTGAACTTAAAAAAATTCTGTTTCTTCGTCATTCGACTGCTATGACTTTTCTCATTTCTAACTTTTATCATTTTTAAGATATACCTATTTTTATGCTATTTTAGCCATTGAATGCAATTTTCAGCTACTGTTACGCAAAAAATAGCTATTTGTTTTGCTAATTTCAGCTATTTTAAGGCTACTTTCAGCTATTTTAGGCTATTTTCAGCTATTTCAAGGCTACTTTCAGCTATTTTTAGGCTATTTTCAGCTATTTTAAGGCTACTTTCAGCTATTTTAAGGCTATTTTCAGCTATTTTAGGCTACTTTCAGCATTTTTATCCTTTTTTGAGCTATTGAATGCAATTTTCAGCTACTATTATGCCAAAATCAACTATTTTTAGGCTACTTTCAGCTATTTTAAGGCTACTTTTGAGTTATTTTATGTTATCTTCAGCGATTTTAAGGCTACTTTCAGCTATTTTTATCCTTTTTTGAGCTATTGAATGTAATTTTCAGCCACTATTATGCCAAAATCAACTATTTTTAGGCTATTTTCAGCTATTTTAAGGCCTTTTTCAGTTATGTTAAGGTATTTTCAGCTATTTTAAGGCTACTCTTAGCTATTTTTATCCTTTTTGGGCTATTGAATGCAATTTTCAGCTACTTTTATGCCATTTTTTGCTATTTTGTGCTATCTTTATGCTATTTTCAGCTATTTTTGTGCTCCTGGCTATTTTCAGTAGTTCTTCCACAATTCAGCTCTTAGCATCCTCAGACAATTTCAGCTGAAATTGCAGTTTTGATCTAGTTGAAATGTAAAGCCCTTTTCTGACACTGAAATTCCTTTTTTTTTTTTTTTTTTTTTTTTTTTTTTTTTTGCTAATGTTAACAATGAGCATGGGCAAATCCAGTAAAATATTAGGAAAGTAATGTCAGACTGCATTGCTAAACGATGATGTGCACAAATGTCAGGATAAGAGCATAAACTATCTAAAAGGAGGACAAAAAGGCAAAAACGGGGAAAAAATGAATGGGGAAAAGGTAAAAAAAAAAAAAAAGTGTCAAAAGTTGGTTGTAAGATGCAAAAATGGGTGAAGAAAAGTAAAATGGGCAAAAATGGTGGGGAAATAATGGTTCAAAAGGGAAAAAGGGTTAGCTAAAAGCTAGTTAATGGCTGAAAATGTCTTAAAGAGCAAAATTTGATGTGAAAATGGTGAAAAGTGGTTAAAAAGTTGGTCAAAAGAGGCAAAATGGGTCAAGGATGGCAAAAAGTGGCAAAACGTGGATGAGAAAATGGTGAATAGGGGCTACAGTGGGATAAAAGGGGAACAATGTGGAAAAGGACAGAAAAAAATGGGCAGAAACAGTGATGATAAGGTAAAATAGTGGTGCAAATAAATAGTTTCAATATCTAACCCAGTAATCATTAAACACACCTCTCAGCTCCAAAATGAGGTACCTGTTAGCCAGGATGCTAGCACCAATGCTACTGATCCAACACACTCTGATATCATCAATAAATCACAACTGGGGTGGGGCTCGTCCTCTGGGCCAATAAATGTGCTAGTGAATGAATATGGACAAATTTCCACAGAAACATCTGGTAGAAAGCCTTCTGAGGAAGGGTCGAGGGGTTATGGCTGCAGAAGGGGTCAGCTCTATCTTAAAGTGCATGCTGTTTCCTCTCTGCTCTCGTCATGGCTGTCCTCTTTGATAAAGGAAGAAAAAATCCTAAATGATGAGAGGGATAATGACATTTACTAGGTGATTTCAATCATGAAAAACACCAGACTGATCCAGTTTTGGCCCTGATTGGACCAGGTTTGAGTGTCTGATTGGACCAGGTTTGAGTGTCTGATTGGACCAGGTTTGAGTGTCTGATTTGACCAGGTTTGAGTGTCTGATTGGTCCTGATTGGACCAGGTTTGAGTGTCTGATTGGACCAGGTTTACGTGTCTGATTGGACCAGGTTTGTGTGTCTGATTGGTCCTGATTGGACCAGGTTTGATTGTCTGATTGGACCAGGTTTGAGTGCCTGATTGGACCAGGTTTAAGTGTCTGATTGGACCAGGTTTGAGTGTCTGATTGGACCAGGTTTGATTGTCTGATTGGACCAGGTTTGAGTGTCTGATTGGACCAGGTTTGAGTGTCTGATTGAACCAGGTTTAAGTGCCTGATCGGACCAGGTTTGAGTGTCTGATTGGACCAGGTTTGAGTGTCTGATTGGACCAGGTTTGAGTGTCTGATTGGACCAGGTTTAAGTGCCTGATTGGACCAGGTTTGAGTGTCCCATTGGACCAGGTTTGAGTGTCTGATTGGTCCTGATTGGACCAGGTTTGAGTGTCTGATTGGACCAGGTTTACGTGTCTGATTGGACCAGGTTTGTGTGTCTGATTGGTCCTGATTGGACCAGGTTTGATTGTCTGATTGGACCAGGTTTGAGTGTCTGATTGGACCAGGTTTGAGTGTCTGATTGGACCAGGTTTGCGTGTCTGATTGGACCAGGTTTGAGTGTCTGATTGGACCAGGTTTGAGTGTCCCATTGGACCAGGTTTGAGTGTCTGATTGGACCAGGTTTGAGTGTCTGATTGGACCAGGTTTGCGTGTCTGATTGGTCCTGATTGGACCAGCTTTGAGTGTCTGATTGGACCAGGTTTGAGTGTCTGATTGGACCAGGTTTGAGTGCCTGATTGGACCAGCTTTGAGTGTCTGATTGGACCAGGTTTGAGCGCATAATATATATAATATAATAACATGCATGTTTGATGCTTTAATTGAAGTCAGATCTTTCTTCAGGGATCAGCGTTTAGGCCCAGGATTGAAAATCACCTCGCTGAGCCTTCAGGCAGCAGGAAATTCAAAGCTTGAACGAAACTGAAAAAGGATCAGGAAGCTTCCTGCTGGGGTTTTCCTGCTTCTTTAAGTTCACTATTGTTTTTGAGGATAACGTGCTTCAGTGGACGCTCTGCCAGGAAACATCAGCTGGCTTCCTGCCAGGAGGAAGTTAATGCACATCTGCAAAGATAGCACAGCGTTCTCCTGGCTGAGGGGACTCCTCTGTTTACAGTCAGAGGCTTTCGAGGAAGCCGGAGTACTTTCATGGAAGGGCCGGTCCACAAGATAGAGGTTCATTATCAGTCAGGAGCCTGAAGACTAAATCTGACATTGACTTTAAAACCTTTATGGGTTTGAAACTCCACTGCAGCTCCAGTTTTCTATCCAGTTACATTAGTGGCAGGTTTCTGCATGCTTTCTAACATGAAAATGTGACAGAAATTCAGATAATATCTGGCATAGTAGTATGTAAATAGAGCTTTCTTTGACATGCTAGCTGTGCTAACATTATCAGACTCTGTGTGAGTTTTAGTCCAGACAACACCTTCACTGAAACGCTGCTTTTAAGCCATAAAATCCTGTAAAATGTGAACAATAGCAGCCCTAGATTCTGCTCCAAAACCTTCTTCTCCATTTACTCCTCTGAAAACTCACTGACCTTCATTTACATGCAAACATCTCTGATCACACAGTCATGTTAGCTGGAGAGAGCGTAGCTTGAAGGAGAGGTCAACAGGAGGTCAGCGGGACAGTATATGAACATGCGTGCAGATGGATGTCAGGTCTGGCTGAGTTCTGCAGAATCTCACTGTGCCTATAACTAAATGTAGAAATAAAATCAGACAAACTAGCCTGCATAAAGAATATCAGACCTCATAGTCTTGGACTGAAGATGGTGCAAGACTTTGTTAAAGTCAACCAGGTTTGAGTGTCTGATTGGACCAGGTTTAAGTGTCTGATTGGACCAGGTTTGAGTGTCTGATTGGACCAGGTTTGAGTGTCTGATTGGACCAGGTTTGAGTGTCTGATTGGACCAGGTTTGAGTGTCTGATTGGACCAGGTTTGAGTGTCTGATTGGACCAGGTTTGAGTGTCTGATTGGACCAGGTTTGCGTGTCTGATTGGACCAGGTTTGAGTGTCTGATTGGACCAGGTTTGAGTGTCTGATTGGACCAGGTTTGAGTGTCTGATTGGACCAGGTTTGAGTGTCTGATTGGACCAGGTTTGCGTCTCTGATTGGACCAGGTTTGAGTGTCTGATTGGACCAGGTTTGAGTGTCTGATTGGACCAGGTTTGAATGTCTGATTGGACCAGGTTTGAGTGTCTGATTGGACCAGGTTTGATTGTCAGATTGGACCAGGTTTGAGTGTCTGATTGGACCAGGTTTGAGTGTCTGATTGGACCAGGTTTAAGTGCCTGATTGGACCAGGTGTAAGTGTCTGATTGGACCAGGTTTAAGTGCCTGATTGGACCAGGTGTAAGTGTCTGATTGGACCAGGTTTAAGTGCCTGATTGGACCAGGTGTAAGTGTCTGATTGGACCAGGTTTGAGTGTCTGATTGGACCAGGTTTAAGTGCCTGATTGGACCAGGTTTGAGTGTCTGATTGGACCAGGTTTGAGTGTCTGATTGGACCAGGTTTAAGTGTCTGATTGGACCTGATTGGACCAGGTTTGAGTGTCTGATTGGACCAGGTTTGCGTGTCTGATTGGTCCTGATTGGACCAGGTTTGAGTGTCTGATTGGACCAGGTTTGAGTGTCTGATTGGACCAGGTTTGCGTGTCTGATTGGTCCTGATTGGACCAGGTTTGAGTGTCTGATTGGACCAGGTTTGAGTGTCTGATTGGACCAGGTTTGAGTGTCTGATTGGACCAGGTTTGAGTGTCTGATTGGACCAGGTTTGCGTGTCTGATTGGTCCTGATTGGACCAGGTTTGAGTGTCTGATTGGACCAGGTTTGAGTGTCTGATTGGACCAGGTTTGCGTGTCTGATTGGACATGGTTTGAGTGTCTGATTGGACCAGGTTTGAGTGTCTGATTGGACCAGGTTTGAGTGTCTGATTGGACCAGGTTTGAGTGTCTGATTGGACCAGGTTTGCGTGTCTGATTGGTCCTGATTGGACCAGGTTTGAGTGTCTGATTGGACCAGGTTTGAGTGTCTGATTGGACCAGGTTTGAGTGTCTGATTGGACCAGGTTTGAGTGCCTGATTGGACCAGCTTTGAGTGTCTGATTGGACCAGGTTTGAGCGCATAATATATATAATATAATAACATGCATGTTTGATGCTTTAATTGAAGTCAGATCTTTCTTCAGGGATCAGCGTTTAGGCCCAGGATTGAAAATCACCTCGCTGAGCCTTCAGGCAGCAGGAAATTCAAAGCTTGAACGAAACTGAAAAAGGATCAGGAAGCTTCCTGCTGGGGTTTTCCTGCTTCTTTAAGTTCACTATTGTTTTTGAGGATAACGTGCTTCAGTGGACGCTCTGCCAGGAAACATCAGCTGGCTTCCTGCCAGGAGGAAGTTAATGCACATCTGCAAAGATAGCACAGCGTTCTCCTGGCTGAGGGGACTCCTCTGTTTACAGTCAGAGGCTTTCGAGGAAGCCGGAGTACTTTCATGGAAGGGCCGGTCCACAAGATAGAGGTTCATTATCAGTCAGGAGCCTGAAGACTAAATCTGACATTGACTTTAAAACCTTTATGGGTTTGAAACTCCACTGCAGCTCCAGTTTCTATCCAGTTACATTAGTGGCAGGTTTCTGCATGCTTTCTAACATGAAAATGTGACAGAAATTCAGATAATATCTGGCATAGTAGTATGTAAATAGAGCTTTCTTTGACATGCTAGCTGTGCTAACATTATCAGACTCTGTGTGAGTTTTAGTCCAGACAACACCTTCACTGAAACGCTGCTTTTAAGCCATAAAATCCTGTAAAATGTGAACAATAGCAGCCCTAGATTCTGCTCCAAAACCTTCTTCTCCATTTACTCCTCTGAAAACTCACTGACCTTCATTTACATGCAAACATCTCTGATCACACAGTCATGTTAGCTGGAGAGAGCGTAGCTTGAAGGAGAGGTCAACAGGAGGTCAGCGGGACAGTATATGAACATGCGTGCAGATGGATGTCAGGTCTGGTTGAGTTCTGCAGAATCTCACTGTGCCTATAACTAAATGTAGAAATAAAATCAGACAAACTAGCCTGCATAAAGAATATCAGACCTCATAGTCTTGGACTGAAGATGGTGCAAGACTTTGTTAAAGTCAACCAGGTTTGAGTGTCTGATTGGACCAGGTTTGCATGTCTGATTGGACCAGGTTTGCGTCTCTGATTGGACCAGGTTTGCGTCTCTGATTGGACCAGGTTTGCGTCTCTGATTGGACCAGGTTTGAGTGCCTGATTGGACCAGGTTTGAGTGTCTGATTGGACCAGGTTTGCGTCTCTGATTGGACCAGGTTTGAGTGTCTGATTGGACCAGGTTTGAGTGTCTGATTGGACCAGGTTTGAGTGTCTGATTGGACCAGGTTTGAGTGTCTGATTGGACCAGGTTTGAGTGTCTGATTGGACCAGGTTTGAGTGTCTGATTGGACCAGGTTTGCGCCTCTGATTGGACCAGGTTTGAGTGTCTGATTGGACCAGGTTTGAGTGTCTGATTGGACCAGGTTTGAGTGTCTGATTGGACCAGGTTTGAGTGTCTGATTGGACCAGGTTTGAGTGTCTGATTGGACCAGGTTTGCGTCTCTGATTGGACCAGGTTTGAGTGTCTGATTGGACCAGGTTTGAGTGTCTGATTGGACCAAATTTGAGTGCCTGATTGGACCAGGTTTGAGTGTCTGATTGGACCAGGTTTAAGTGCCTGATTGGACCAGGTGTAAGTGTCTGATTGGACCAGGTTTGAGTGTCTGACTGGACCAGGTTTGCGTGTCTGATTGGTCCTGATTGGACCAGGTGTGAGTGTCTGATTGGACCAGGTTTGAGTGTCTGATTGGACCAGGTTTGCGTGTCTGATTGGTCCTGATTGGACCAGGTTTAAGTGCCTGATTGGACCAGGTTTAAGTGTCTGATTGGACCAGGTTTGAGTGTCTGATTGGACCAGGTTTGCGTGTCTGATTGGTCCTGATTGGACCAGGTTTGAGTGTCTGATTGGACCAGGTTTGAGTGTCTGATTGGACATGGTTTGAGTGTCTGATTGGACCAGGTTTGAGTGTCTGATTGGACCAGGTTTGAGTGTCTGATTGGACCAGGTTTGAGTGTCTGATTGGACCAGGTTTGAGTGTCTGATTGGACCAGGTTTGAGTGTCTGATTGGTCCTGATTGGACATGGTTTGAGTGTCTGATTGGACCAGGTTTGAGTGTCTGATTGGACCAGGTTTGAGTGTCTGATTGGACCAGGTTTGAGTGTCTGATTGGACCAGGTTTGAGTGTCTGATTGGACCAGGTTTGAGTGTCTGATTGGACCAGGTTTGAGTGTCTGATTGGTCCTGATTGGACATGGTTTGAGTGTCTGATTGGACCAGGTTTGAGTGTCTGATTGGACCAGGTTTGAGTGTCTGATTGGACCAGGTTTGAGTGTCTGATTGGACCAGGTTTGGAATTTGGGTTTCAGGATTGTCTGTTGAATTTTTCCATCATTTTTTTTTTTCTTTTTTGGGAGAACATCAGGGGGTTTGGGTTATTTCCATCATTTTCATGAAATTTTGTTTCTTGGAAATGTCTAGAATTTGCCAAGAAATTGAAGGGGGAAATAACATTAATATTTGCATAATTTGCATGGAATTTTGGGGGAATTTTTTATTGGAATTTTCAGGCTTCATGAGGAATTTTCACTGAAAGATTTGAGTACTATCTAAGGAAATATTTGGTTTCTTAAAAAATATGTTTAATAATTTTTGAAGACATTTTTTTAAATTATGGAATTTTGGGGAGTTTTGGGAAGGAAAATTTCCAAGAAATTCCTGTTCAACAGCAAGACTTATATTTGAACTTATCTGACCGTATTTATCCCAAATAAGAGGGAGAAAATCAAAATGCTCTCCAAACACTGGCTCAGCTCTCAGGAGGTTAAAGGATCTTTGCACTCATCCACCAGAAAGATGCCATTTAAAGACGAGCATTAGGGAGGAAATAAAAGAAAAATCTCGACAGGGAGAAATTCAAAATGAGGAAATGACGAGGATAAGGGCGGACATTTCAAGAATAAAGCTGAAATTTAAAACAAGCAGCTTAAATACAGCTTCAAGATTAATGTCCATTATTGTGAGTGAGGTCAACATTTAGAGAGTAAAGGTTAAATTTGAGCAAAGATTGAAATGTTAATAAAACAGCCGGATAAAACAACACAGAAAGTGGATTAAACAGGTTGTCTCTAATGTCTGATTGTTTTCATCGATCTAAATGAAGCTCAGCTCCATGTTTTCTGTTTTTACTGCAGACAGACAGCAGGGGGAGCTCCAGATGTTTTGGCTTCACTTGAGGAGCTGTAGTGTCGTCCATCTTTTTATCCAGGCTGGGATCTGGAGGATTAAGGCGCTTCTTGTTTGAGTTTTTTTAGGCCGCAACAGTTGAAAGCTTTCCTTAGTTCAGGGGTTCTTAACCTTTTTGACCTCGGGGCCCAACCTTTCCAATACAGAGGGACCCGGGGCCCATTTAAATTTTAACACTGAATTGGTAATCATACTCTTGATTTGATTTATATTCAATAACTACATCTAATGTACCTCGATCAGACGGAAGAGTAAGAGGAAAAGAGACACGAGCGCTGCTGTGCTCCTGTTAATGTCTGAGTATTTAAGACAGTCACAGAGAACCGTGCCTGTCTCTACAGCAGTGGTACTAAACCTTATTTTACCAAAGAGCCACAGTGTTGAAAAAACACTTTAGCGAGAGACACAATACAAACCGGGAATTTAAGGTAGATAATAGATCAGATAATCTGTAGTTGACATGAAATAAAACAGTGGATTGGTGGATAATTATGAGGTTAAATGGGATACAAATGTCTGTAGAGTCAGATGAAACAATATGTCACTGATTTTTATTTTATTTTTTATTTTATTTATCACAGACATCAGGCTAAAACCTTCTATCTCAATTTTTCATGATTTTAATTTGTTTTTATAAATCAGTGCTATTGGTCAGTCTTAACTGCCAGTGGTTTTAACTCATTTTAAATCCATAATATATGTCAAAAGATATATTTTTTTTCATTCCCTGAAAAGTGGTCATTTTGGAGATACCAGTCTTTGGCCCAACACCAGCGTTATGAAAGTTCACCTGGCCTAAAGACTTTTTTAGATATTAGAATGAGCTGAGTTTGAGCTCTGAGATGCTTTTCAAAGAAAATGATGAATGATGGTTGGCTGTTTGGGTATTTATAGCTCACACTGGGGCATTTACTGGAGTTCTGTGGCTTCATTAACATAAAAGAGATGCTTTCTATTTTTTTCCACTCATTATTGATTCTTTAGTTAAAGGTGGAGGGGCCTCATATAGGTCTTTGCCCTGGGCCTCCAAATGACTAAAAGCAGCCCTGCCTCACACCTGCAGCTCTCCGTCGTTTCACCCTGCCTCATTCTGGAGCTTTGGTTTTATATTTCTGCTCTTTTGACAATATTTATGATCATTAGTGCATTAAAGATCAAATCAAACACCCACGTTTGGACAACTTTTACTAGATATGACGTCATCTCCACGTGTGATCCGTGATGCTCGTTGATGACGCACATCGGCAGGAAGTGGCTGAGAAAAAGTTAAAACGAGGAAATGTGAAGCTTCAGATGAAACACCTCTATGAATAAACAAACTGAAGAGACGCTCCTCCGGCGGACTTCCTCTGCTCTCCTCTCACACACTCCTCCGTCAAGCCATCCGACGGTAATAAAACACGGATTTAAAATAATAAACGCTTAAACTTGGAAGTTAAAGCCAGTCTTCTGTGTGTGGGTCAGAGATTTATGATGTGACCTACCGTGAATCTTTACTGATGATGGCGTTTAGCTTCATAAAGGGTTTTACTAAAGGTTTTGTTTTTTCCAGCCTTAAAAAGCCGCAGCTGGTCACTAAAGAGCCTCATGTGGCTCTAGTTGAGTATTTCTGCTCTGCAGCCTTATGCCTCACATCAGTGAATGTGTGAAATTATCAACAACTCATTCATCACATCAACAGACTTATTCAGAACTTCTGCTCTAGCCTCGCAGCTGTCTTCTTCTGCTTGTTAGTCAACTGACGAACGCATTACTGCCACCAAGTGGCGGGGGAGGTGTATTACAACTGAGAGTCTCGCGGCCAACACTTACTCCTCGCGGCCCTCACGGCCCACAGGTGAAAAAAAGGATTTTTTTTTGGCGGCCCACTAGCAGGCGCTCGCGGCCCAACCATGGGCCACGGCCCCATGGTTAAGAATCACTGCCTTAGTTGATGAGTAATATTAGAAATATTTATTCCTGATCTTTCCAAGACTGTCAGGGGAAGCAGACAGCTGCTGTCAGCTGCTGTCTCCTACAGAGCAGCTGCAGCACAGCTGGACTCATCCTGAAACTGTTCTGGTTAAACTAAACTTAACCAGCTCCTCATCTCTGACCCAGAGTGAACTCCATCCCAGGGTCTCGTCTCTGTCTGCGTAGGTGCGTGTGTGTGTGTGTACGTGTGACGGCTTGTCCTGGTAATTATCTGTGTTTTCATATTTTTCATTTATCATGGCGTGCAGCCATTTCCTAGCATCACGGCGCGTGCTTACATGTGTGGGCGTTGGAAAACACTTGACATGTCACTGTGTTTGTGGACCATGGCGTAGTCACGGTTCATGTAAATGGCTGATGCGGTGTCACGTGATGGGAAATCACGACATTTCACAAACAGAAACCGCCATGGTTTCAGGTGACATTCATGTCTTTGACATGTGAACATGAGTCAGGCTTCATCTAAGAGAGATGATGCATGAACGCTGGAATAACACCTCTAATGAGACCACTACTCAGTACTTCAGCAGATCCACCTCAGTCCTCAGTCCCATGGGACCATGGGAGTTCTAGATGGGACGTCCAGCGGCAGGCGTCACACCGGTTTGACATAATAATGAGATGCCTTACGTGTTTTTACTGATATGTGGGCCGCTTCTTCACGTCAGATTAAATATGGACCAATCAGATCCCTGCTGGACAGCGGCTCATC
This sequence comes from Cheilinus undulatus, assembly GCF_018320785.1. Lineage (NCBI taxonomy): Eukaryota > Metazoa > Chordata > Actinopteri > Labriformes > Labridae > Cheilinus > Cheilinus undulatus. Next base: position 7,462,776 of record NC_054880.1, read on the forward strand.
AGGGTCCCCAGGGGCGTAGCTAGGGATTTTGGACCCCTAGAAAGAATATTAGCCCACAGGCCCCCCTTAACCGGCTTGCCAAGCAACAAATGTTGCCTCAGTTTTACAGATATCTCTGCATGTTTATGTATTTTTGAACCATAATTTCCCCATTTATGAGCATTATTTTGACTACATTTACTTGCATTATTTTGCGGTGCTGGACCACACCGTTTGGACGTTTTTAAGGGAGGAGCCCCCAGTATTTGATTCACTTTAGTTCACTGATACTCAACGTGTGGCTCTTTGGTGTCTTAGTTTGAAATATTAATATTGAAATATTTTCCCCCAGAAAAGCTTAAATAAAGAGAAACTTTGACCTCAGAAATTATCCAGTGCAGGTCACACCTATCAGTTTGTTTCCCACACTCACACACTGACTTTAATGTCAACCTTTGAATTTGTTTGTATATTTTCTTTGCCCTTATTTGCATTTTTTGCCACTTTTCATCATTTTTTACTGCTTTAAGCACTTTTGTCACTTCTTTTTGTCCAGATTTTGACTCTTTTATCCTGCTTTTTACTATTTGCAACTGTTTGCCCATGTCTGTCACTTTTCACCCATTTAGGCTGCCTTTTGCCATTAAATGCCACTTTTTTCCAAAATTTTTGCCACTTTTTGCTGTCTTTTGCCCATTTTAGTCACGTTTCACTAAATTTTTGTCATGTTTTTATCACTTTTTGACCATTTTTGCCTCCTGCAACACATTTTTTGTCACTTCTCACCCACATTTTGCCACTCTCTGTCATTTTTTGTCACTTTTTCTCCCCCATTTTTGTCACTTTTCACTCAGGATTTGGCTTTTAATGCTGATTTTGCCCCTTTTCACCCTTTTTGGCTGCTTTTTGACCATTTTACCCCCTTTAACTTATTTTTATGGCCACTTTAACCCATTTTTGTCACTGTTCACCTCTTAGATTGTGGCCCTTGCAAAGGTATTTTTCAACTATTTGGCTTTTTTGTTGAGTAACGCTGCTCTATTTGATTTCAGTCTGTTGACCATTTCATTTTGATTCAATAATGACACTACCTGCTAAGAAGAGTAAATAACATCACACTTTTCTTAGTGGGCTTCTCAAGGGCCCCTTTCTACTGTGGGCCTGGGTAATCAGTCCCCCCCCCCATGCTACGCCCCTGAGGGCCCCTCTAAGAAGACACAGACAGGGTCTGTGGAGTTTTAGGGAAAAAATCGACGTTTTCAGGATTAAAGAGCTGTAAATTTATGAGACAAAAACTCAAACGTCATAAATTTGAGAGGACCAGAACTTTGACTGTTAGAGAAAAAGAGCCGATTAGAAGAAAATCCTGCAGCTGAGAGCCGAATTAAAAACTACTTATTACTGAGGCCGATGAAATAAATGTGATTTTAGTCCAGAATTATCATCAGGATCTGGACTCAGAGGAGATATTTCTGTAAATATAGAGAAAGAAACAACACTGACAGGAACAGATGGTTCTGATCAAACCAGGGTTTTAGTTTCATTTCAAAAAAAATCTTTTTATTCCTCTGATTTTGTATTTAAAAAGTAACAGTTCATTAGTCTTATATTCAAAAATTTTCAATTTCAACTCTTAAATTAAGTCTTCATAGAAAAAAAATAAGTTTTGCTCATAAATTTAAAAAATCATTAACTGAAATTTAGAGATTGTTTTACAAATTAAAAACTTTTTATTCTCCAAATCTATATATTTTTTGCTTCTTACTTTAAAAACTTTTGAAAGAAAAGAATTATTGATTTGTTCCTGTAGATTTACAACTTTTTGACATCAAAGTTTGATTTTTTTTCTAATAAAAATGAAACTTTTAAAAGTCAAAATTTGAGGTTTTTTTTCTCTGTAATGTAAAACTTTTTAAAAATGTTTTCTTTCCTCACTTGAATTTACAACTTTTTAAAATCAAAAATTTAGATTATTTTTTTATTAAGTTACACCTTTTGCAGTTGAAAATTCTGCTTTTCTCTTTTTTTTTTCTTTTTTTTTTTTGTAGCTGAAAATTTTGCCTTTTTTGGACACCTTTTTATTCCTTTAATTTTGAATTTTATAAAGCGACAGTTTACCACTCTTATATTTATTTTTTGTTTATGGACAAACTTTTGGAGTTTTGCTCTTAAAGTAACAAAATTATAAACTCAAATTTAGAAATTATTAAGCAAATTAAAAACTTTTTATATTCCAATTTTTTATATTTTTTTGCTTACTACTTTAAAAGTTTCACATTTGTAATTTACCTGTAAAATTTTTAAGTTTTCAAAAAAGAGAATTATTGTTTGGTTTCTGTGAATTTACAACTTTTTACCATCAAATTTTGATTTTTTTCAAATAAAAATTAATCTTTTTAGATTCAAAAATGTCTTTTTCTAAATGTACCACTTTTTAAAGTTTAATATTTTGGGGTTTTTTTCTCTTAAGTTTAAATCTTTTTAAGGTTGAAGGTTTTTTTAGATTTTTCACCTGAATTTACAACTTTTTAAAGTCAAACATTGAGATTTTTTTGTATAAAGTTACAACTTTGCAGTTAAAATTCTGTTTTTGCGTGAACTGAAATCTTTTGCAGCTGAAAATTTTGAATTTTTTTCTTGTTAATATTTTAAAGTGTTTTTTTTCCCTCTCAAATTTATCATGGTTTTACTAGATAAGTTTACATCTTTTCTTTTACATTTAAAACTTTTTGACCTTGAAAATTTTGATGCTAATTAACGTTTTTTTTACTGTTAAATCAGGACATTTTTTCTTTGAAATATGACAATCTTTGAAGTAAGAATTCAGATTTTTTTTTTCTCAGAAATGTTGAAAACCATCAGCGGTCACCCACTGGGCCCATGTTTGAGACCAGTTAGAGAGTCTGTGGAGAGACCGCTCCAGGAGGGGTCTGACCTGGAGGACGTTGTGCTTTCAGGAGTGGAGTTTCAGGGAATTCTGTGCTGCCAGTAAAGCTTTGTCCCGAGGCTTTCAGAGCGTCATCCTGTTAATTCTTCCATTCGTCATGTTGAATGGCTTCATATATCCTGATTTAATCCTCAGAGATGCAGGAACTTTCATAATTGGATTCCGACCCTCTGAGGAGGCCTGAAGACTTTGTAGACTTCCTGTTGTTTGTGAAATACCTGACTGCGTGCTGTTTTCTCTAGAAACATCTTGTTTTAATGACGGACAGACTAAAACCCTGAAGATGACTGGAAACGATCATCTCTGACCCTAGGCTTCCTCTAAAAGCAGCAGGGACATGCTCCCAGTTAATAGACCAGGGCCTCAAACAGTTTTTAGTTTCTTTGTTCAACCACAATTCCAAAAAAGTTGGTACGTTGTGTAAAATGTAAAGAAAAGCAATGATTGTCAAATCTCAGAAACCCGTATTTTACTCACAATAGAACAGAAACATCAGATGTTAAACTGAGACATTTGACTATTTCATTCAAAATATGAGCTCATTTTGAATTTGATGGCAGCGACACATAAAAAAAGTCAGGACCAGCATCCCCTCCTCTTTTATCAACAGTCTGTAAACGTGTCCACCAGCTGGCCCGTCCCATCCCCGCTCTCCTGAGCATGTCAGCACTACACACACTTCAGCAAACAATATCCATGCACCAAAGAGAAGTCGTCACAAAGGAGTCCGGTCGGCGCCCCTGGCCAAGAGTCAACATCCCGGCCTCACAAAAGTAAGACCAGGCGGACCAAGGACGGATAGACTGACTTTCCTCTCAGATACTGGGAACGCCAGCAAACCCATCGCCCCATGTGTGAGTCCCAAATCTGCGGTTGATCTCAGCCTCGTGGTCTGCAGATCAATGGATTACCCCAGTACCTGGATCTTTGTTTTGGCCCAGGAGACGTGCATTCCCCATGTTTCCTCAGTCCATGTTAAATGAGCTCTGGTCCAGAGAAGACGGACCACGGTGGTTCTGGATCCTGGTCACATATGGCTTCTTCTCTCCATGATCAGCTTTAACTGTCATTGGTGGATGGCACGGCCAACTGTGTTGACAGACGATGATTTCTGGAATGTTCCTGAGCCCACGCAGGGATTTCACTACAGAATCATGCCTGTTTTTAATGCAGTGGCCCCTGAGGGCCCCTCAGGGCCCCTTCAGCCTTGTCCCTTGCTCACAGAGACTCTCTGAATCTGTTGTTGGTATTATGGACTTTAGATGGAGGAAGATTCAACGTCTTCACTATTTTATGTTGAGGAACTTTTTTCTGAAATTGTTCCACAATTTTTAGACTCAGTTTCTCTCAGATTGGTGAACCTCTGCCCATCTTTACTCCTGAGAGACTCTGCCTCTCTACAACACTCCTTTTGTACCCAGTCATGTGACTGACCTGTTGACTATGAACCTCATTAGTTGTAAAATGCTCCTAAAGCTCTCTTTCATTCAGACTTTTGTTGCCCGTCCCTACTTTTTTGAGATGTGTTGCTGCCATCAGATTCAGAATGATCTAATGTTTTCATGAAACGTCATAAAATGTCTGAGTTTAATATCTGATCCGTTGTTTCTATTCTATTGTGAATCAAATATGAGTTGATGAGATTCGACAATCATTCGCTGGATCGTATTTACACTTCACACTTTACACAGTGCCCCAACTTTTTTGGAAACACCACAAACTCTTTCCTAGTAACATGAATGACCCTGAAGCACTCAGGCATGCTGCAAAGCCTCCAGCTATTCTGTGGTGTTTATTGAACATCAGACTGATATATGACTGTATATATTGTTTAGCAGGTTTTTTCTAAATAAAATCGCGTCTCTCTCGGAGGATTGCACAACAGCTCCTCTTCCTCTGTTTATCCTCTGGCTCTCTCCACGCTCCTCTCTGAAATGCTCTGTTGTCAGATCTGACGTAGTGGAAGCATGTGTGTGAGCGTGTGCTGAGGCGTTGGCTTGTTGTTTGTGTTTTCATCAGAACAATCTGTCACCAGACCACTTGGATGCTCTATCTCTGCACGTCTTCATGCCTTACAAGCAGCACCGTCATCCTGGAAAACCTGACGAAAGTTTCAGCGGATGATCTGAAATGAATGCACCTTCAACCTTTAAATCCACCCACTGATGCAGGGCGTGCAGATACTTAAGATCAGATCCGCTGATTGGGAATTGTTTCTGTAAGAATGACTCAATAAAACACCAGGAAACTTTTATGTCTGTGCTTCCATTAATGACAGGATCACAGAAAGAACAGGGCCTTACCCATGTTTCTGTCTGGTACTGTCTAAGAGATATGAAGAAGTGGGGGTGTGTGGCCAGTCTGCATGTACACACGGGTTTGAACACGACTTTAAGCCTTCACTACGAACTCTCACAGTGGTTTCTGTCCCTGAAAATGATCCTTTAGTTACAAAAAAACACAGTGGCTCTCCAACTATGCTGATGAAGCCTGAATGGACCACAGAGGTCACTGCTGCTGCTTTAGACCCCCTACAAACACACAAACCACATCCACACGTGTGTGTGTGTGTGTGTGTATACACACGTGGACAAAATTGTTGGTACCCCTCTGTTAACTGTGTTAACCACAGTTCAAAAGCAATGTCTGATTTTCATTGGTTAATTTTCATTGAATTTTTTATTTATTATCACTTTTGTCAGATTCAAGTTATTTCTGTGACCATTGTGGGTTTTTCTTTCATTAACAGAGGGGTACCAACAATTTTGTCCATGTGTGTATCTATGTATTTATATTTTGGATCTTCAGATGGCTTTATTGAGAGAAGGAGGAGAGTGGACAGACTCCGGCACCAGGATGAGAGACTGGGTAATGACCAGGCCACCTGCCTACTTAGGGAACGACCCATTGAAGGCCGTCTGCAGCCCTGTAATCTGGACCTTTAACAATTGAAGTTAAAGAAGTATTGTACCTGCTATGATCTGGAAATTGCAGTAGGATGTGTGTAGATGTAGTGAAAATATCTGTTGCTCAGGCGTCTCATTGTCCCCCTGTCAATGGTTCCACTACCCACTTTTGGTTCCACCAATAAAGACCCTCTGACCTCCAATTTCCACATAAAGCGATTTGCTGGTGAATCGTACTGCGGAGGAAATCGCTCCCTCTCTAGTCTATCAGAGCATTTCCACAGCCGGCGCTCCAGACCGGCAGCGGCACATCCCTGGAGTGTCACTCCGCTCCTGCAGGTCTGTTTTCAGCACCGGCCACTGCCAGTACCCGTGGATCGGAAAACTCCAAACAGGAAGTCACAAGCGTAGAATATCCGGTTCTTTTAAAATACAACACAATGTACGGATTCCTGATCATAAACCGTCACCATAGCAACATTATGTCTCATCCTGCAGCGAGAGCAAAGGGTCACCGAGAGGTCAGAGGGTCACAGAGCTACAACGGTGCCATGAACAAGAAAAAGTTAACCTTTGAGGACATTTAGCCAAAGAATCTGACATAAAACCACAGATCCTTTAAGCAAACTGGAACCTTTTAACTTCCTAATGTACTCACCCAGTGACTGAGCAATAATATCATGGACTTATACCGGAAAGGATGATAAAGTAACCTCAAAAAGTAAAATAGTCCGCTGTTGACATACTATTCCCAGTGAACTCAGTTCCCCCGTGATCCCTGCCCACTGGTCAGGGCTGCACGCCGCGGTGCAGCGCTCTAGACACACTTCCAGTGGGCAAGGTCACTCTCCTTCAGTTGGAGCAAACCTGCGGTGCTTCAGTGCACAGTGCAGTCGTCCCATGTGGAAATTGCTGGTTAAGTCCACTGGGTCTAAAACTCAAGTGTCACTGGCAGTGCAACATAACGATAACAATGAGTTTGCTGTTGTGTTTCTGAGGAAACAAACCAGAGACTGCACTGTTATTAAATGTCAACATTTGCAGCAGGAGTGAGACGTTCCTGAGAAACTTTCTTTTCTGCAGAAACCACGTGTGAGCGTCAAACTGGCTCTGCTTCTGTCAAATACGGAGGAAGAGCTGTAAGACCTTTAATTCAGTCATCTTGTGTCCTCATCCTCCCCTTAAGCAGAAGTCTGATCTCCATAAAACAGGAACAAAGAGCAGGGCTGCTCCAGACATTTCCTGGGAACATGCAGGGATAAACAAGGACATTCGCATGGATGGTTCCCAGGAAGGTCCATAAGCAGACATTTACATCAAGCTTGGCTGCGTGCTCCCACCGATTCATTTATGATGCACTCAGACGGCATCAGTAATGTGATATAAGGCACATCACATCACTCTATGGAGTGTAAAGTGAGTATCAATGCAGGGAAATGTCAGCTCGGTCTATAAACACTCTCTCTTTCTATAGTATAGACCAGGAGTCTGAGTCACTAAAGAGCTGTGCTGCTTTTGCAGACACTTAACCACTGCTTCATTAATATCATACGTGCATATTTCTCCATGGTTGTCTGTGGCGGTGTGGAAACATTGATGGGAATATTTGGTTCTTCTGCTCTGCTGTCAGAGCTGCATCACACCTCATCCCTCTGCCTTTGAACCACTGCATGAATGTGGCTGTATTAGTCAGTCTGCATGGTTGGAAATGTCCCTAAGTGCTCCCTGGCAGAGACGGAGGACTTGAGGACAATAGCAGCTTTTACAGGAAGCAGCTTTAGTACAGGTGTGAAAACAGTAAAGCTCATTCACTGGTTAAATCTCTGTCTGTTTCAAATGTTTTTGATTTTAAATCTTTCAAACAAGGCCAGCCCAGATGTACCTGGAGCCAGCTGAGGCCAGCCCAGATGTACCTGGAGCCAGCTGAGGCCAGCCCAGATGTACCTGGAGCCAGCTGAGGCCAGCCCAGATGTACCTGGAGCCAGCTGAGGCCAGCCCAGATGTACCTGGAGCCAGCTGAGGCCAGCCCAGATGTACCTGGAGCCAGCTGAGGCCAGCCCAGATGTACCTGGAGCCAGCTGACCTCCTGCACTGGCTGGAATATTTTCAGAGATTTTATCTAGAAATTAAAAGGGACATGAATCACCTGCTGATGAAGCCGCATCTTCCACATCTTGTTGCATTAAGAAAAAGCTTTTCATTCCAGATAATTTGTTGTTATTAAACACTCAAATCACATGTGACGCATTGATGTTTTCACTCTGGTTTTTCCAAGGAATAATAAATGTGACACTACTGTTGGGGTATTAGTTTTTGGCACATGAATTTGGCTGATCTTGGAGTTTTCCTGTTCAGGAATGGGGATGCGTGCAAAAGGCATGACTTAACATGCCACACCTGGAGATGCAAAGTCAGGCTGCACAATAAAACAAAGTTTACAAATAAACTGAATGTGAGCGGTGGGAACAACAAACAACGCCTCGTCCAGTTTGGGTCTGATTGCTTACACTCAGAGATGATCGCTCTCCAAACACATGAACTGGGTTCAACTCCAGGTGATGGTTCTAGGATCCAAAGAGTCTAAAGGGCAGAAATGTTAGGAGGCGTTTTCTGTATTTCCTTCTGTTCCCTCTCAGTGTTGTGTTTGGTTAACCCTATAGACCCCAGCGTAGCACCGGCGCTACGATTAGCACTTTCTTTTTAATTGTTGTTAGATTGGAAATTGGATAAGATAGATCGATCATTCTTTTTGCATCTAAAATCTGGGGAGTTACACTAACATTTCACACATTCACCATGTTTCCAAGTGTTTTTTTGTTGCAGTGATGGGTTTGTAAAAATACACAATAAAGCGCTCAAGACAAAAACCTTTATAAACAAGACCACCGGTATTTGCAGCACTTCCTGCGTTGAAATAAACATCATCATGTTGTGGGCATGACCTGTCACATGATTCTTATGTGTCTCTACCTGATAGCCCCCACCCCCCACCCCCCAACAACAGGAAGTGGCGTATTTTCCTGGGAGTTGTTTTTTTCCGCAGAATACACCGGAGAACTTAGCCTGCACACATACTCGGCCTCGCTCTCATTTCAGCCCTACTTTTTCACGAAAACACTCAGACACACACAAACCAGACATTCATCACACACCTTTGACAAACTTCCACACATATATGTAGTTATGGAGCCACAAAAACCTGGTCACGTCAAACGGTTTAACAGCTGGAGCGAAGCTTTCAGACAGATTACAGCGTCAGATGAAGAGTCCAACTACTCATCTGGCTGGTTTTTTTTACAGGTTACTAAATTGACTATATCTCAAAAAGCAAGTTATGAACAGACTCCAACTAAATTTTCTGAGGTTCCAAAGGATATTGTGCAACTTTTTTACATTTACACATTTGAGGGATACAGCTGTGAAATTTCTGTATTTTGAAATATACGTGATAAAAACAAATCATTTTCAATTTTTTTATGGTTTATTGCACTTTTAAGCACGTGGGATCTCAGGGTTATATTGATGTAAAGCAAACAAAAATACTCCCAAAAATTGCACTACAGTATGTCAAAATGAAGAATATGTCCTGGTGGACTTGCACAGTGGTAGGTCTTAGAGGGTTAAAGAAGTCCCCTTACTGTGATTTAGACTTCCTGTCTACTATGGTTGTCTAATGCAGCTCCATCTTTCCTGTGGCTTTGTTAGCATGTTAGTTCAATGGTAATTTAGTAGGAATGCTCTTAATGAGTGGTTTGGTTTTATGGCATGGCCGTTGTTTCATCAAACCAGTATGGGTGTGTAATAGCAACCATTATTTCTCTGTGATGTGGAGGGTGTAGACATCATGGAAATTACATGTTTGGAAATGTGACCGGAGATGTAAAGGAATATTTTGTCTATTCTAATGACGTCCTGGATGGGAACTGTAGGGTCAACTTTAGGACAAGCGATCATTTATCCTTCATTTTAAAGCAGAATTTCCTGTTGTGTTTAATATTATTAGGGCCATTAGTGCAGGGCTTGGAGCACTGTGGCACCGTGCCTTATGCACATGTGGAGCTCTAATGTGGTTGGGTTTGTCATGTCACCAGTGGTTACTGGGTAACACAGCTCTGTAAACCACCTCACTGACGTTATTCCTGGGAAACATCCGCCAGACCACGCTGTAGACGTCCTGATGCTTGTTTAAGGACAAAACTCAGTTTCCACATACTTGCTGCGCTGCTTTCCACTTATGAAGTTTACTGTGGAGCAAATCTCTCCTATGTTATTCTATATTAGGACTTCCTGCTAGAGAGCAGAATTCATGGTTCTAGTGGTCCAGGTCCTGGTCCAGACCATCCCTACCACCATGTCTGACTGTTGGTCTGATGTTCTTCTGATGAAATGCTGTGTTAGTTTGACTCCAGATGAAATGGGACACACACCTTACAGAATAATTTCCCAGAAGTCTTTGGGTTCTTCAGGATGTTTTAAGTCAAATGTGAGACGAGGCTTTGTGTTCTTTTTACTCAGCAGTGGTTTTGGCCTTGGAACTCTCCCATGATGCCATTGTTGCCCATGAACTCTGACCTTAACTGAGTCAGTGAGGCCTGCAGGTCTTTAGATGTTGTTCTCGGTTCTTCTGGGACCTCCTGGATGAGTCGTCCATGTTCTCTTGGAGTCATGTTTGTAGGCCGGCCACTCCTGGGAAGGTTCACCACTGTTCACAGTTTTCCCCATTTGCGGATAATGGCTCTAAGCGTGGTTGGCTGGAGTCAGAGGCTTAGAAATGTCTCTGTAACCCTTTCAGACTGAAAGATGTCAGTGAAGTTGTTCCTCATCTGGTCTTCTTTAGATGGCTCCATGATGTGTTGGATCTTTTAGCCTACTTCTCTTTGTCAGACAGGGATTCTGGATCCAGCAGGTCTAGCAGTAATCAGGTCTGGGTGTGGATAGTCTAACTGAACTCAGCTTTACTAAAAATGTGGTTAATCAGAGTTAATTCATGACTTACCAAGGGGAGATAATGATGTTTTCACATAGACCCAGGCGGGTTTGGATGACTTTTTTACCTTGAAAAATTAAATCGTCATTTAAAAACGGACTATTTTATTCACTGCTGTAGTCTCCATGGTTACACGTCATTTAGCGCTTTTCAAAGTAAAATCACGGTTTGACATTTTAGTGTAGGAAGTCTGTACAGAATGCTTTTATTCTGAATTTTTCCTGCAGGAAGATTTATTGATAAAAAGGAAGAAAGACATGCCGTGACAGCAGGGAGACACCGCACACACGAGCCTGCTGTGAAAGCTAAATGATATTCACCATGATTGATTTATAACATTAACAAAAGTGTAAAACATCCAGCAGGTGAGCTGTTTTATGGCTACTGTATATCAGGATGAAAACCAGCACATTTCAGCTTTCATCTGCTGCCCCATCACTAAAGAGAAAGGACTAAAAAAGATGAAACTGAGCAACAGAATGACAGTTTTCTTCTTCTGTGTCTGTGCAGAGTGCTGATGATGAGTCCCAGTGGGTGGAGGACCTGCTGAAGCTCCACACGGCCCGGGTCCGAGACGTGGAGATCCTGAGCGGCCTGGACCTGTATCGCTCCACAAACCTGACCTACATCAGCACGCTGAGCCTGAAAACCCAGCTGCGCACCTTCGAGGGCGACGACTAGACCCACGGACGGATACGAGCACGCTCACTTATACAGGATGTAGCCCTTTTGTGTAGAAGTTTTGCATTTTCACCGCACGCCCAACAGCGGACAGCCGGGACGGCCCGAGGAGAGCTCGGAGAAGGGAACATATATATTTTTGAAAATTGAAAAGATTAAAATGATGGTTTGGTCAGTTTTAGTTTGGAAGATTTAAACTATGCAGCGAATCAGAGAGAGTAAGCTAGCACAGAAACAATGCAGGACTGGACTCTGTCAACACCGCCGCACTTCACATGTTTAATAAAGACAGAATCTCTTTGTTTTAGCTCCTAACAGTCAGACCTTGTTTTCATACTTAACCACATTCACATCTGGACCGTTTTCCTGTAACATCGCCTCATTGTGGGACGCTTAAATACCATGAAAATAGTTTTGTTTGGTTTGAGGTTGCAGATCATACTTTAACAGTTAAACGGGCGTCACATGCACCAACACGTAAATCACAGCATCACACTTTAGCAGTAGATGGCATCATGTCACACTGAAGAACTCCAGATGGGGGCCAAGAAGGCATTTCTGCATAGAGAAGCTCTATCAAAATGCTGAAGTTTTTAGCTGTTCATGTCTGTGCCAGCTGTTCAAATAAATAAATGAATAAATAAACAATATTGGGCTACTTTTGAGTCCCTACAGTAGTGGAACATTCCAGTAAAAAAAAAGGTTGAAAAAGCTTAAATCCTCCGTCTTGGTCCGTTTGTCCAGTTTGTCACAGTATCATTGTTACAGTCGATAGTATTTCTCCCTTTTGTGTGATTGGCAGCCTTAAATAAAGCTCTGCACCATTCTGACAGCACTTAAACCTCCCACCGTGAGACAGCTGTAAGAGGAAAACCACCTACGCTGGATGCTTCTGTATTTCTGGGGCCATTTATACCTTCCATTAACATCCGTTTTCAGCGTCCGGATTCTGAGATTTCCAGAATTCACTTGCCCACCTTTCATGCAAAGAACTGGCTGATATAAACTAGCTAGATGATAAATCATGTAGGGTACTGGTTAGATTGGAATAATGACGGGCTCAGACTGGTCTGCATGCAAAAGGCTAGGATGGAATGTTTATAAGCATTACAGAACGACAACATTTTTAAGGCAAGGGTGGAATGTTTATAAGCATTACAGAATGCCAACATTTTTAAGGCAAGGATAAAATGTTTATAAGCATTACAGAACGACAACACTTTTAAGGCAAGGATGGAATGTTTATAAGCATTACAGAATGACAACACTTTTAAGGCAAGGGTGGAATGTTTATAAGCATTACAGAACGACAACACTTTTAAGGCAAGGGTCGAATGTTTACAAGCATTACAGAACGACAACATTTTTAAGGCAAGGGTGGAATGTTTATAAGCATTAAAGAACGACAACATTTTTAAGGCAAGGGTGGAATGTTTATAAGCATGACAGAACAACAACATTTTTGAGGCAAGGGTGGAATGTTTATAAGCATTACAGAACGCCAACATTTTTAAGGCAAGGATGGAATGTTTATAAGCATTACAGAACGACAACATTTTTAAGGCAAGGATGGAATGTTTATAAGCATTACAGAACGACAACACTTTTAAGGCAAGGGTGGAATGTTTATAAGCATTACAGAATGACAACATTTTTAAGGCAAGGGTGGAATGTTTATAAGCATTACAGAATGCCAACATTTTTAAGGCAAGGATGGAATGTTTATTAGCATTAAAGAACGACAACACTTTTAAGGCAAGGGTGGAATGTTTATAAGCATTACAGAACGACAACATTTTTAAGGCAAGGATGGAATGTTTATAAGCATTACAGAACGACAACATTTTTAAGGCAAGGATGGAATGTTTATAAGCATTACAGAACGACAACACTTTTAAGGCAAGGGTGGAATGTTTATAAGCATTACAGAACGACAACACTTTTAAGGCAAGGATGGAATGTTTATAAGCATTACAGAACGACAACATTTTTAAGGCAAGGATGGAATGTTTATAAGCATTACAGAACGACAACACTTTTAAGGCAAGGGTGGAATGTTTATAAGCATTACAGAACGACAACACTTTTAAGGCAAGGGTGGAATGTTTATAAGCATTACAGAATGACAACACTTTTAAGGCAAGGGTGGAATGTTTATAAGCATTACAGAACGACAACACTTTTAAGGCAAGGGTGGAATGTTTATAAGCATTACAGAATGACAACATTTTTAAGGCAAGGATGGAATGTTTATAAGCATTACAGAACGACAACACTTTTAAGGCAAGGGTGGAATGTTTATAAGCATTACAGAAAGCCAACATTTTTAAGGCAAGGATGGAATGTTTATAAGCATTACAGAACGACAACATTTTTAAGGCAAGGATGGAATGTTTATAAGCATTACAGAACGACAACACTTTTAAGGCAAGGGTGGAATGTTTATAAGCATTACAGAACGACAACATTTTTAAGGCAAGGATGGAATGTTTATAAGCATTAAAGAACGACAACATTTTTAAGGCAAGGATGGAATGTTTATAAGCATTAAAGAACGACAACATTTTTAAGGCAAGGATGGAATGTTTATAAGCATTACAGAACGACAACATTTTTAAGGCAAGAATGGAATGTTTATAAGCATTACAGAACGACAACATTTTTAAGGCAAGAATGGAATGTTTATAAGCATTACAGAACGACAACATTTTTAAGGCAAGGATGGAATGTTTATAAGCATTACAGAACGACAACACTTTTAAGGCAAGGGTGGAATGTTTATAAGCATTACAGAATGACAACATTTTTAAGGCAAGGGTGGAATGTTTATAAGCATTACAGAATGCCAACATTTTTAAGGCAAGGATGGAATGTTTATTAGCATTAAAGAACGACAACACTTTTAAGGCAAGGGTGGAATGTTTATAAGCATTACAGAACGACAACATTTTTAAGGCAAGGATGGAATGTTTATAAGCATTACAGAACGACAACATTTTTAAGGCAAGGATGGAATGTTTATAAGCATTACAGAACGACAACACTTTTAAGGCAAGGGTGGAATGTTTATAAGCATTACAGAACGACAACACTTTTAAGGCAAGGATGGAATGTTTATAAGCATTACAGAACGACAACATTTTTAAGGCAAGGATGGAATGTTTATAAGCATTACAGAACGACAACACTTTTAAGGCAAGGGTGGAATGTTTATAAGCATTACAGAACGACAACACTTTTAAGGCAAGGGTGGAATGTTTATAAGCATTACAGAACGACAACACTTTTAAGGCAAGGGTGGAATGTTTATAAGCATTACAGAACGACAACACTTTTAAGGCAAGGGTGGAATGTTTATAAGCATTACAGAACGACAACATTTTTAAGGCAAGGATGGAATGTTTATAAGCATTACAGAACGACAACACTTTTAAGGCAAGGGTGGAATGTTTATAAGCATTACAGAAAGCCAACATTTTTAAGGCAAGGATGGAATGTTTATAAGCATTACAGAACGACAACATTTTTAAGGCAAGGGTGGAATGTTTATAAGCATTACAGAACGACAACACTTTTAAGGCAAGGGTGGAATGTTTATAAGCATTACAGAACGACAACATTTTTAAGGCAAGGATGGAATGTTTATAAGCATTAAAGAACGACAACATTTTTAAGGCAAGGATGGAATGTTTATAAGCATTACAGAACGACAACATTTTTAAGGCAAGGGTGGAATGTTTATAAGCATTACAGAACGACAACATTTTTAAGGCAAGGGTGGAATGTTTATAAGCATTACAGAACGACAACATTTTGAAGGCAAGGATGGAATGTTTATAAGCATTAAAGAACGACAACATTTTTAAGGCAAGGATGGAATGTTTATAAGCATAAGGGCTTCTTTCCTCTTTTGCCATGTAGTTTGCCATTAGTTGGCAACTTTTGGAAAAGCGAAGACAGCACCCATCTTTTTATCCAAAAGTTGCCAACAAAGGACAGTCAGCATCAGGAGCACAGTGTCAGTGTAGGTGAAGAACGCTTCTTTTAGAACCTGTTAGCCATGAGCTAGTGTCGCCTCTTCCAACAGCTTTTCTCCCTAACGTCGTCTTAACCACATTTATACTGTTGGGTAGATCTGTTGTGAGGGTACAGGTCAGACTGAAACAGATATTGCTGTGTTTGTCCAAATGTCATCCATCCTAGAGAGACAGGGATGGTGTTTCTAATGGCAGAAACGATGAATCTCACTCCCTAAAACTGCTGGGTTATAAAGCCAACCAGATCAGGGTTACCTACACCGATGGCTAATTATTAGACCAGCTACACACTGGGTTACTCTAACTGGGAACGATGGGGGGACATTTCAACCTAAATGCCAGCTGTATTTATAACCATGCAGGGATCATTTCACCACGTCAATAAGCGGATATTTCTATCCAAATTTTGGTTCAGATGCTCTTGAATTCTCATTAATTTTACTCTGTAAATGTGTTATTTTCACGCTGATATACTAGTTAGTACATAAACCTTGTGGAGCATGGGTTAAACTGAAATGTCAGCTACTAAAGGCAACCAGCCAGTAGTGATGCACCATTTGTGAACGAGCCAGCTCTTTTGTGTGGATGAAGGGAGTCAGATCTCACCTTAGAGCTAGTTACCTTTTTCCCCAGTAAACATGATTAAAGCCAAACTGGTTCCAAATGAAAGCCGCTGAGGAGCCTAAAGCCCAGTCTTATGGTGGATCATAGAGAGAATCCCCATCACCCTGAGCCGGGCTGGACAGAAGCCACTGAGCCGCTGTTTTGCTTTCTGGCAGACGGCTGACTACATCGAGGTGGCCGTCTAATCTGCATGCTAGTGGACCAGACCAGTCCAGATGAGGACATCCCAGACCAGTCTCTCCCATATGAAAGCGTCTATCACAACCACGTGGTGTCAGAGTGGCTGAAACGGATGTTAATGTCAAGAATAAATGATGCTTTAGAGAAATCAGAGCAACAGCTGTTTGTAAAATAGTCCAATCTTTGCTGGTATGATTCTGTAAATGAATATTTTCTTCATTTTATTCACTGTCACCAGCAGATGTTCACACTGATACCACTGTCATGTCAGCTAACAGTTAGCCTAGCTTAACGTGAAGGTTAGAAACAGTGTAACCATGTGTAAAGGCGATAAATCTGCCAACAACAACCTTTAATCACTCTAATTAAAATGTTATATCTTTCCCAGTTTGTAACAGAGTGTGGATCCTTTCATTTAAAACAGCACATTAACACAGGGGCGGACTCAGGGTGTTTGAGGGGCGGGGGCAGAAATGACAAAAGGGCACCTGCTGTCTGCAGAGAGGCACCAGCACGCTAAAAAGTTTGATGTGTTTATAGTAAAACAGTCTGAAATGTGGTCAGGATTGAACTCTTCCTACAGTGACCCGTACTAGCAGCACTGTGTGTCCTGTAGAGGGCGCTTTATCAGCACTGACACTTTGTTAGATTTGGACCTCTAAGACAGGATCCCAGAGGGAACTCTGCCACTAACAAGGCCTCCTAGAGCAGGGCTGTCAAACTCACACCAGGGTCCACGTTTCACTGTCGACCTCATTTTTGCCAGTTAGAAATTATGGGGGAAAAACTAGCACTGATGATGAATGACTCTGAGATTTAAAAAGTCAAAATGATAAGCTTAAAGACTCAAAATCCGAGATAAAAAGTCAAACTTGTTAGTTCAAAAGGTCAAAACACAAAATTAGATGTTAAACTAATGCGTTTAAAAGGCAAAAATATATATAAAGACAGTCACAATCATGTTTTTAAGGCAAATATCTGACTCAAAACTTAAAACCAGGAACCTAAAAGGTCAAAATATATGAGATAAAATGTCAAAGTTATTAGTGCAAAAGGTCAAAACATGAAATTAGATGTTAGAATGATGCTTTAAAAAGGTAAATATATTAAAAAGAAAATCACAATCATGTTTTTAAGGCAAAAATGACTTTACATTTAAAATGGTACAACTAAAAGGTCAAAAGATGAAATGAAAATGGGAAATAATAAATCAAGGGGCAAAATACGAGATAAAAAGTGAAAACAATAAATTGAAAAAGTCAAAATATATGAAAGAGTCAAAATTATAAGTTGAAAAGTCAAAATGTAAGCCAAAAAGGCAGAATGATAAATGTAAAAGTTCAAAATATGAGATAAAAATCCAAATAATAAGTTGAAGTTATAATTGTGCAATGAAAATTTTAAACTATGAAGTGAAAATGATCTCATTATTTTGACTTTTTATTTTTTCCAGGTTTATGACTTCATTTGACATCATGAAGGTTAATTTCACATTTTCATCCTGGAGTAAATCTGCAGACTCATATTTTAGGGCCAGTTATAATAAAAATATGATTTGATCTCAGGGCTGGGTGTAACTGTACCACGGGCCGGATTTGGCCCCCGGGCCTTGAGTTTGACACCCCTGTCCTAGGGAGTCGGTGGCACTTGGATGGCACCCCCATGTAAGAAAAGCTAAGCCCCTCCCCCAGGACCCACATGGAAACAGTGCACATCAGTTTTACTGGTTCTCGTTGACATAATGGGCCTACAGACTGGTCCTGTGTGACTATCCAGTATCACCACAGTGAACCAGGGCCACCACTGTGAAAAAAGGATTCGTTGATTTTAAAGAAAAAACTTGAAATGATCAGGTTTAAAAAGCTGTTAATTTACAAGAAAAAAATATTTTTTTTTATTAAAAGCTTTAAATGTAAGTGGACTAGAACGTAACGTTTCTGAGATTATAAAGTTAAAAAACTGAAAACTCAAAAATTATTTTCAGTTTGCTTCTTCAAAATGTAGGATTTTTAAAATTTGACATTTTTGAGTTTTTATCGTCAAAGTTTAAGATTTTATAAACTTGTAAATTGCAAGGGTTTTTTTTTTGTGAATCTCAGACTTCTTAAACTCTAAAATTCTGCATTCGTTTTCTGGTAAATTATTTAAAACCTTAAATAATTATTTTTCCCCTAATAATGTGCACTTTTTTGCTTGAAAAATTAAAGTTCTCTTAATTCTTTCCGTCTTTTAGGTTGGCTCTCATACATTTAGTTTCTAATCATGTTTTCAAAATAAATATACAGCGCTTAACAAATGTATTAGCCCACCCTAACCCTAACCACAGTCAGGTTTCTGCCACAGCTGCTCTAAATTAACAGCATTGGTAATTACCAAAATCATTTTGATGTTTCTGCAATGGTTAATACACCAATATGTAGAAGCTCTTTAACCCAAATGATATTTTTAATGCTAAAATAGAATTATTATTGTTATCCATGAATTTTCAAATTAATTGATTTACAAAAAAGTGAAAAAATAGTAAAGCACATAAATATTTCTGATTAATATGTCAAATTATAGTTATTTACTGTCATTCCTGAAGAGAAAAATGAGTTTTAGTGGTTGAATGTTATGCTTGATTCATTTCTGACTTCTCAGAGAAGCCCAGTGAGCCGGCTCAGGTTTGGGTGAATTCAGTTTGAAATTCCTCATTCCTGTTCAAAATGGTAAAACGTGGAGAGCTGACTGAAAATGAAAGAGTCGGCATTAAAGCCCTTCACGATGCTGGATGGTCTCTGAGACAGAGATGACATTTGTTCAGCACCATACGTACGTCTAATTCTGACGACATCAGAGCAGACAGGGTCTGAGTTTCACAGCCGTGCATGCTCAAGATGTGCAGACTCACATTTTTAGGATTTCTTAAACAGCCCAAATCTCACTAAATGACCGTATTTTATTTAACTAACTGAAGGCACGTTTTTATAAAAATACACAGCAAAATATACAGTTTGAATCATTGATTTGTTTTATTCTAATTAATTAATAATATATTGTAATATTATTATCTTTTTTTTTTTTTTTTTTTTTTTTGGAAGGTATCTGTTGACCTCCTCTCAGTGTCTTGAGACCCCCCAGGGGGTCTCAACCCCCATTTTGGGAACCCTCCGTCTAAAGGGCACATTGTCCTTTTTGTCCCATTCAAGGCTCACCAAAGAGGGCGCTTGGTCCTCATAGACCGGACCCCAGAGGGTACTTTGTCAATTTTTCACATCAGAAGGCATCCTAGAGCAGTGATCATCAACTGGAGGCCCGGGGTCCACATCCGGCCCCCACAGCTTCCCATCCGGCCACCAAAAGCTGGATGAAATTCAGAAAAAGTGCTGAGGAAAAAAATGGTGCTGTATTCCTTCCCTTTCCTATGGATATCTTCTAAAGATTGGCTTAATGTTTGATCAAGTTCACAAACTATTATTAACCTTTATTAGCAAATAATAAGCATGACAAACTTACTCTTAAGTCCATTTTGATGAAAGTGGCAGATTTCTGCCTAAATGTAACTGTTTGGGGATGTTGAAAGTTTATTTTTCCCTGTCTGAGAATGAAAACAAAACACCTTTTTTCCTCATGTGTTTTCCACCAATCAGAGTGCAGCATACTCACATCAAACTGCATGGCAGCCCAGAAATATGTGGCTTAAATATCTCAGGCGCCCCCTTGTGGCTTAGTGCAGTATAAGGATTTAACTGGGTGAATAGGGACTGAGTTCACCGCTAAAGGCTGAAAATAAAATACATATCAGAGAAAATATCATTAAGACAAAAATGTTTCTTTAGTTAAACGCAGCAGCCCTCACAGTGCCTGCATAGATGTAAGCTGGTACAAATGTAGCTGATGACCCCTGATGACCCCTGCCCTAGAGGGTTGCTGTCAAATTTTGGGTGCTAAGATGGCAGCCTAGAGGGCGCTGTCAGATTTAAGCCACTTGAAGGGCACCCTTAAAGGCACATTCCGTCTTGTTTCCCATTTAAGGAGCACCTAAGAGGGAACTTTGCACCCCTAGATGGGATCCTAGAGGTCATGTGATCATGTTTCTATGAGATTTATACTATGAGCATCCAAGAGGACGCTTTGCAGCACTTTAGTCAAACAAAGGAGCAGCAGGAGGGGCGCGCTTCCCCCATCCCCCCTCTGAGTCCACCAGGGTCAAAACCACAAGCATGACCTTGGAGACATTTAGCAGGAAAACTTTAAGCAATCAAGGCTCTCCTGTCTGTGGCCAGTATGACATCAGAAGGGTCTGTGTGGGACTTCCAAGAAGTGTTTTTCATACAAACGGGACCTGTTGTCCTAGTGTTACCACATCCACGTGGCTAACATATTGGGTCATAGAGATGATGTTCTGTGTATGGAATGGGACCAAATTAAATGCTAAAGTTCAGCCTCCCTGCTAAATCCTTAGCAGGGAGGCTGAACGTGCTGTAAAGGAAATACTGAAGAACTCTTTAGCTAGTAAGTCATGGAGGCTACTGGTAAGACTAGCTAGCCCTGCATGCAAAAGACAAAGATGGAGCGTTTTATAAACTGTAAAGGATGATATCATTAAAGGCAGAGGACATGTTTGTGAAGCCTGGGATGTTGGGGGCTTTTCCCTCCCACTTACGCCAAAGGAGTGAGGGGTTCCCTAAACATCAGGGGGTTGTTGGTATGAATGTGATCTAATAATGCTGGGTTAAAAACAGAGACTAGCTGAAAGACCAGCTCTTATTACTGAGACAAGATCTCTAACAAGATCCACGATCCACACTACAGTGACTGATACTGGACTGAAGTGTGCTAAGGACAACCTGGAGGAGGATGATGAGGCGTGTCCTTTGGTCAGATGAAACTAAACTAGAGCTCTGTGGCCACAGAACGTTGGTGATGTTTGGAGAAAGGAGGGCGAGGCGTAGAACCCAAAAACCAGCGCCACCACCATGAAACATGGTGGTGGGAGGATTGTGCTATGGGGATGCTTCAGTCCATCTGGAACTGGAATCCTGCTCAGGGTCAAAAGAACCCTGAAGACACAAGGAACCATGAAGACAGAAGGAACCATGAAGACAGAAGGAACCCTGAAGACAGAAGGAACCCTGAAGACAGAAGGAACCATGAAGACAGAAGGAACCCTGAAGACAGAAGGAACCCTGAAGACAGAAGGAACCCTGAAGACAGAAGGAACCCTGAAGAGAAGGAACCATGAAGACAGAAGGAACCCTGAAGACAGAAGGAACCCTGAAGACAGAAGGAACCCTGAAGAGAAGGAACCATGAAGACAGAAGGAACCATGAAGACAGAAGGAACCCTGAAGACAGAAGGAACCCTGAAGACAGAAGGAACCATGAAGACAGAAGGAACCCTGAAGACAGAAGGAACCATTAAGACAGAAGGAACCATCTGGGTTAACGTTTTTTCCTTTAAATACGACCCAAAATGTCCGTTGCTACTGGTAATCCATCCATCCATCCATCCATGCATCCATCTATCCATCCATCCATCCATCCATCCATCCATCCATCCATCCATCCATCCATCCATCCATCCATCCATGTATCCATCCATCCATCAATCTATCCATCCATCCATCCATGTATCCATACATCCATCCATCATCCATCCATTTTTCAATCCATCCATCCATCCATCCATCCATCCATCCATTTTTCAATCCATCCATCCATCCATCCATCCATCCATCCATTTTTCGATCCATCCATCCATCCATCCATCCATCCATCCATTTTTCGATCCATCCATCCATCCATCCATCCATCCATCCATCCATCCATTTTTTCCATCCATCCATCCATCAATCTATCCATCCATCCATCCATGTATCCATACATCCATCCATCCATCCATCCATTTTTCAATCCATCCATCCATCCATCCATCCATCCATCCATTTTTCGATCCATCCATCCATCCATCCATCCATCCATCCATCCATCCATCCATTTTTTCGATCCATCCATCCATCCATCCATCCATCCATCCATCCATCATCCATCCATCCATCCATTTTTCAATCCATCCATCCATCCATCCATCCATCAGTCCATCCATTTTTCGATCCATCCATCCATCCATCCATCCATCCATCCATCCATTTTTCGATCCATCCATCCATCCATACATCCATCCATCCATCCATCCATCCATCCATCCATCCATCCATCCTCAGCAGTGTTGTTTATCCGTCTCCTCCTCCCACCCTGGTTTTTCTTTCCTCCCGTCTTCCTTTTGTTTGCTTTGGCCTGTGCCAACAGCCCGTCTTGGTTCTTTGACTTGGATCATTATTGAATGCATTTTTGATTGACCATGTTCTTTATTTTATTTTTGTTCTTTTCAGGGTCAGACACGGTTAGATATCTTTTTTTCCCATCTCCTTTATGTCTGAGTCTTAGTTTCTTAGTTTTACAGGCTTCAACAGTGAGTTTGGCATTTGAAAGGAGTCAGTAACCACTCCAAAATCCCATAAACCAGCAGGTGATTCATTGCCCTTTCACTTCACAGGCTTAAGAACCCTACAAATGCATCACTCCAGGGTTTGACTGGAAGCAGGCTATTAGAAAAACTTTGATCCAAATGATCCGGGTGTGACAGCATCTTTAAAAAATGCTCTGATGGTAAAGCAGCATTAAAACAGGGACATGTAGACAGGAACACAGCAGTGAAGGCAGAGACATTAGCTGCTGTCCAGTATCTGCAGAGGAAGTGAGCTAATTCTCCTTGACAGGCCATGTAAACAGTTTCTGTTTGTTTTCAATCGAGTCAAGGTTGAGCAACCCACAAGAGCTCTGCAGAACTGTGCAGAGAGAACAGCCAGACCTAGTTTTATTCTGTGTTTTTGGTTGCACAAGAGAGAAGGAAGTCAGTTCAGTCTGAGTTTCTCCACGTTTGATATTTAGAACAGGGGCTCCCAAACATTTGAGCCCATGACCACAACAATAAAGGCATCAGAGAACACGGACCCCCACCTTCCACTGAGGGGGATAAAGCACAGGATGCTGCACAAAGCGTCACGTACAAATCTGGCATTTTAGGTTGTTTTTGTAACTTTTACTTCTATTCAATATCTTGACATTTAATCAATAATTAAAGACAAACATAAACCCCATCAATGACTAAAGAAGAAACTCTTCTCTTCCTCCATCTGTGCCTCTTCTGTCAGCAGAACTCAAACCAGAGTTCTTCAGCCCCTTACTTTAGTAAACACTGCTGTGTGTGTTTCACCATGTACCTGAAATGTCATGGAACATTCTGGTCTTTAACACCACATAAACAAGAATGAGCTGTTTGCTTTAGCTGCTGTAGAACAATCTGATGATCTGATGGTGTAGACCAGGCCTATTCAATCAGCGGCCCGGGGGTCACATGCGGCCCAGAACCAACCCCCAGGTGGTCCGGCCTGTGGTCATGCCAGGCAACCTGTTCCCGAGGTTCCATAAATTCCCACAGTATTTCAGACGATAAATGCAACTCTCTGCGTAGCCTAGCAACCGTCTACCCACAATGCACTGTTGTGAAGCGTGGCTAGTGATGCTGACAGAAGTAGCCTGAGTATGAAACATGTCCTTTTCAACTGTAGCGACAACTGTGCAAATTTAGTTTTTATGCACTTTAGGATCTGCCTGGGTAAGATGTGAGCAGAATTATTATTCACAGAATTTCATTTTATTTTTTCATTCTATTTATTTTATTTTTATTCAAGTGAAAGAAACATTTCTCCTACCTCAGGTTTTGTTCAAATGCAGCTCTGTTGTTGTGTTTTTATGCACTTTTTCATGTTTTTGTCAAATTTAAAAGGAAGACTACGAATAAAAAGTGCATATTTTTCATGAAAATAATCTGTATTGGTTCCAAATTTGATATAATTAGCTGAATACTGGGCGCTGAACATGTCTAGGAAAATCTGGGGAGTAATTTTCCAAGAGTGAAAAATGTTTCACTCAAAAATAGTAAATTTACTCTTTATTGAGTGTATTTAGCAGCCACTGCCAGAGTTGGAGTAAAAACAGAGTAAATTCTGCTGGAGTAAAACTTTAACCACGCCCACTTAAGTTCCAGCTCAGCTCCATCACTCACGGTCAGTCACAGCTGCAGCTGGTTAGCCCTCCCAGCTGCAGATAATCCTTTACAATCAGGACCTCCTCACCTGGTGATGACCTCTCAGACACCTGTGGACTACAGCTCTAATCAGGTCACCTGGCTCCTCTTCAACCTTTGATAATCTACTGATTTTAGGGGAGGTTCTGCCTTGTCTAACTCCATTTGTCCTCTTTTTTACAGCGTCTACATGTCACTGCCAACCAGCAGCCAGCTCACCATCATTTGCTCTGTTGTCTAATAAACTTCTTTAACCTGACTGCCTCATCTCTGCTCTGCTCTGAGTTCTTCTCATGTTCATCACAATAGTTTCTCTAATATTAGATCACTATGTCTGATATATATGAGCAACAAAAACTCTTTTGTGGTCATGCTCTTTATAGGTGGAAAGGCAGAATTATCTATTAAGAGGAAAATATAACTCTTTATAAAGAGGAAGAAGAATCTGTTTAGAGTGAGACACAGTTGTACAGCGTTACCCAGCTGTAAATGGAGGAGAAACTGTACCGTAAGGAGAGGAGAACATTTCTAAAAGAATGAAAAACAGCTCTGAAAGGACTAAATATGACTTTATATAGAGACAAACATCTCTCTAAAGAGTAAACTAAGGTCTGTATGACTCTGTGAGTACAGTGGCTGCAGAGTAGTTTTTATTTTGTTCATTCTGGAGCACATCATCATCATTAGAGTTAAACTAAAACACTTTTCAGAGTAAAAACAACTCTGAAAACATTACTCTGCAAGCAGAGTCAGTTTTACTCCACATAGACTGAGACCAAATGTTCTGTTTGTCAGAGTGAAATTTTATTCAATCTGAGTAGAATTTACTCAGGTAAATTTACAGTGTACATCATCTTGATTTTAAAATCGTAATTGAATAGCCCTGGTGTAGATGGAGCCATTCAAATGAGAAGTCGCCCTTTTTTAGAGTGGAGCATGAGCCACTTTGAATCCTAATAACATCCAGGATCCATCTCTGTGTGGCCTCTTGTCTCCAGCCTCTAAAGTATTACAAACCTTAGTCTGAACTAAAAGTCTGAGCTCTTCCAGAAGCTTCTCTCCTCGATCCTCATCTCCTCCAGGTGAGGCTTATAAGATCCACCACCAGGGTGCTGAGGGACCAACATCCTGGTCAAAGATGTCTGACGTGGTGATGAGAGCAGCTGCAGAGAGGGAAGAAGAACGGCAGCAGGAGAAATCAGCCTTGGTTTTTGTTTGTTTTCACAGGAACAGTAGATATGGATGTAGATCATTTACCTGTGCTACAGAGCTGTAAAAGCATTGATATCATTACTGTCATAAAATTATATCACCTCTAGCATTATTACCTTTATTGTTATGTTGCAGACATCAGCAACCATGAACCAATCATCCAAAGAGCCTCTGGAGAAGAACCCTCCTGGATCCTGAACCTTTGCACCCCTTATCACCAACTGTGTACACTACACACAAGGCCGCCCATAAGGGGGGGTAAGGGGACCGCTTTCAGGGGCCCAGCAAAACTAGGGGCCCACAGAGGTCAGAAAAACCATGGTCCATTAAAGAGTGAATCTCTGATAAGCATATTTTATATTTGACCTGATTAATAACCTCTCTTATCAAAGCAGCAAATGCATTTTGATTTATTTATGGTGAAGTATAAAGCCTTAACATAAAATCCATTTTCTCATAATTTAATAAAAATGGGGTTAAAGTGGAAAAAATGGCTGTAACAGACTGAATTCTGGTTAAAATGGGCAAAAGGGGTCAAAGAAAGCAAATTTTAGGTAGAAACAGGTAAAAATGGGTGAAAAAGGCGGTGAAATGAGATTTTAAAGGAGCAGAGGTGGTTTCAAAATGCAATAATGGACATAACAGTCATAGTAAAAGTGGATAACAGGAGTATAGCAAAAACTAGGTTTAAAAAAGCTGGAAGGTGGAAAAATGGGTTAACAGGTGGAATGTGTAAACAACGCATTCAAAAGGTGGTGAAATATGATTTTAAGGTTTAATGCTGCAAAAATACGTCTAAATTGTACAAAAGTTGTCATGAACAGTACCAGAGATAGGACCCAAATCCAAGACTCACGACAAGAGGACAGCTCCAGAAAAAGCTGTTTGATGACAGGTCGGGTCCGGTACACACAGACAGTCAGACGAGGCACAGGTATCCAAAAAACCTGAGACAAAAGGCGAGGTCTATAAACAAACAGGGTCAGATTAAACCTGGTATCAAGACTAGAATAAGAGTGGAACGTGACTATGAGGGTCAACGAACTGGCGACGAGACGGAGTAAGACAGGAGGTAAAATACAGGAGGTAATGGGGAGGGACTGGACACCATCAGGAGCAGGTGCACACATGACGGGGAAGGGACAGGACGCAAACCTGAACCAGAGACAGGGGAGTGATGTTCAAAATAAAACAGGAAATACAAGACATGAAACATGAGGAATAAATAAAGAAGCAGATACTGAACAGACATGACAAAAATAACAACAAAAGCAAATAAAAGTGGGAAAAATGGCATAAAAGGTGGCTAACAGAGGAACAGATCCATTCAACCTCAGAACACAAAAACAGTCAGACACACTCTTCAGCTCCTAAATGAATGACGTAACTGTTAGCCAGGATGCTAGCACCACAGCTAGCACGCAGCACACATGCATTGATCCGGTCAATAGATCAGAACTGACTATATGTGGACTATTTCTGACTGAATCAACCCAGATATGACTTTCTAATAATTTATTTTATTTTTGATGATCTGAGTAAAAGGGAATCCAGCAGCATCAGTTCCACAGACGCTGACAGAAAACAAAGTGTGTGCTCCTTAAATCTTCAAACACATGTATGCTATGTATTAAATGGATGAGTGATATCCTTAACCCTTTACTTCTCCTGCAGAGTGAACCCCAAAACACAAGAATTGAATATGAAATGATTGAAATAAAAGGGGACAAAGGAAAAAAAAAACACACCCTCGGTTGGCCTGTGCCAACTGTGACCAAAAAAAGCTTGGGATCACTAATGCATGCCTTGTGGAACTCCACAGAATGAGTACAAAACATGGTTTAAAATGAAGGTTCAGTGGGAGAGAGCTGCTGTAAAAATCCTTCAAATTCACAGAGAAAGACTCGATCAAACCTGTCAGAGTCAGTGTGAACGGTGACAGAGACTGGTTTCCTTTCAGATGTGCCACAGCTGACAGGAAGCAGTCTGAGGGAGCAGAGGCCGTTTTTATGGAGTTCTCTGATTACATAACAGTGATCCACCAACGGCTTCAAGGTTAGCTCCCCTCACACAATGACAGTCAGATAAGACCTGCAGAGATTACAGAGGAGTTTCCCTCTGAGCAGAGGCCGTAGAGTTTAGCCTGAACTGGAGATAAACCAGGAGAACTCTCACTCAGAGCTTGTTTCATGGATCCTTGACATTATCAAGGCTGGTGTCTTTAACCTCCTCCTGAATATGTGGAGCACCTATGGCAGAAAAGTGCACGAAGCTAAGTCAGTACGTTTACATGCAACTAATCCTGGACATGTGAAATGCAGGTTAACACGTTAAAATCTTCAAAGCTATGCCTTTGTGTGAACAACATGTTTTTCTTTTCTCAAATTTATGACTTGTTTTCTGAAAATTCTGACTTTAATATTAGAGTTCTTGTGACGTGAGATGTGGTGTTGAACCCAGAGGCAGAGGTGAAAAAGTTTTAACAGTTTTATTGTGCAGGTACAGGGGAAATCCAGAGGTCCAGGGAGTGAGAATCTTCGTGGGGGTAAAGAGAGTGCTATAAACAAGTTGCAGGTGAGCAGGAGTGAGGCACTGGAAAAAACGAGCGGAGGACACGTTAGTAAAAAGTCAAACAACAAAATCACTGGAGAAATCTGAAAAGTTACTCGTGTGAGAAGGAGTCGAGCTCAGGAGTTACCACAGGAGTGATCAACCAGACTCTGACACCAAGGAGAGTCAACTGCAGCCTTTAGTAGGAGTCCTAATGAGCCAAACTCACTGCAGGTGTGATCCTCTCCTCGGTGCCGTGGGGGATGGTGTCGCCTCGAGAGAAAGCACGGTTACCAGAACCCGAAACTGGAAGTCATATCAAAATAAAACCATGAAAAAATAGAAAACAAAACAGTTCTGATTTTGTAGATTGCTCTTTGTGGTTGACCTCAGAATTCCAATTTAGATTTTCCCAAATCTCTGACGTTAATCTCAGAATTCTATTTTATTCCTGATTCCCTGATTTTCAGATTTCTGTCTGTCTGAATTCTGACCACGATTTCAGAATCCATGTAATTTATATTAAGATAATAAGATCAAACTGAGGGCTTCATCGTGGATGTAGACGTACTGAGGGCTTCATCGTGGATGTAGACGTACTGAGGGCTTCATCGTGGATGTAGACGTACTGAGGGCTTCATCGTGGATGTAGACGCACTGAGGGCTTCATCGTGGATGTAGACGTACTGAGGGCTTCATCGTGGATGTAGACGCACTGAGGGCTTCATCGTGGATGTAGACGTACTGAGGGCTTCATCGTGGATGTAGATGCACTGAGGGCTTCATCGTGGATGTAGACGTACTGAGGGCTTCATCGTGGATGTAGATGCACTGAGGGCTTCATCGTGGATGTAGACGTACTGAGGGCTTCATCGTGGATGTAGATGTACTGAGGGCTTCATCGTGGATGTAGACGTACTGAGGGCTTCATCGTGGATGTAGATGTACTGAGGGCTTCATCGTGGATGTAGACGTACTGAGGGCTTCATCGTGGATGTAGATGTACTGAGGGCTTCATCGTGGATGTAGACGTACTGAGGGCTCCATCGTGTCATCAAGCCAAGCTCAAGATATCTGATGAGGATGATGTAACGTCAACATGGCTCCTGGTTAATTGGGAGAAAATTTGAAGAACTTTGATATCTTTCATAGCCCTTTATCACGTTTTTAATTGACTAACCTTTCAAATTAACAAATAAAAGTTCCAGTTATCAGCTGTTGTTGATGTTTGCATCAGATGCTGTCTTCTAATGAAGTCCCACCTTCAGATAAACTCTTCATTTCAGCTAATCATCACCCTGTTATAGCCCTGATCTCTTCCGCATCGTGTGCCTCAGGTGAGTTTTTGTGCCAGGTTTGTTTTTGAAGGTGAAAGGTGTCAAAGACTTTGTCGTCGTCACCTGGGAGTTTACAGAATGACAACAGAAGAACGTGAGGTTATCTGACTCTTCTGTTAATCAGTTATTTATTTACAGCTCACTCCTAGTCCGGAGGTCACCACCGCTGTATCTCTGATTCTTCACACGAGACGATCATGTTTTACTTTGTGAGAGTGTGACAGCGTGGACATGGGGATAACCAAGCAATCCAACAAGAAGAAGAAGATCATTGTGAGTATCTCCTCTGGTTTTTATATTTTCAGTTACAAGCCAGAGTTGCTTTTGTCAGCTATTTCAAATTTAGTCTTAGCTTTTAGTTGGAAATGTTTTGTTGTTTTTGCCATACTGTAGTCAGGATTTAGTCTATATAAACTCAGCATTTTAATCTAGTTTCAGTCAAGACAGAGTCCTTACATTTCAGTCTTTACTGTAGTCAAATGTTTATGCTCTGAACTCATGTAAGTAGCTAGATCAATATTAATAAAGAACATGAATGCTCTCTTGAGATTATTCCTCAGCATCTTTCAGATTCAGGTCTGGGCTGCTCCTAAAGGGGGATTTTCTTTTTTTGAAGCCATGCCAGCTCCTTCTGAGCTTCAGCTGGTGGACAGCCACCCTGAGATTATCCTGTGGGATACTGGGAAAAACATGATGGAAGCGGCCCAGGCCCTCAGGCAGCAAAGCAGCCCCAAATCCTGATGCTCCCCCACCGTTTCTCTCTGTGGGGGTGATGCTCTCTTGCTATAGCCCACTGATGTTACATCCAGTGCCATTGAAACTCAATCCCAGAATCAGATCTGACAGGATTAAAACAGATTTTACAGTTTCCCATACTTTTGGTGTACATATCCAAGAACTATTTCTGTTGCAAAAAGGTGCCGTGCTTGTACTTACAATTGTCCTGTATTAAATATTAAATCTCTATGGTGAACATGTGTTTCTTGACTAACTTCTTAAAAATGATTTGACTATTTTCTTGTGTAATGTTGTCTGGTAGTTTGTTCCATTCTTGCATATCTCTGTACAGAACCATTTGTTTAATTGTGTTTGTTTTTGATTTTGGTAGTGTAAAATTTCCTCTGGTAGCATGTCTGGTTGCATAGCTATGTCTATCAGAACTACAATATACCTTTTCATACAAGATTGATGGTTTTTTTGTTATTGAAATATTTTTAAAGAAAACCATCAGTGAGTACAATAATTTTTTCTTAACCACAGCCAGTTAAGAGGACCCTGAATTCTCCTGGATGAACTGTGCTCTCTTTTATCACCTGGATCTGACTCCTGCTGAGCTCAAACATGTCCGTGTGCTTTTAATAGCACCAGAGTAAAGGTAAACATGCTGGGACTGCACAGGAATGTCAGGAAACGTAACATAGGTGTTTGCAATCAAACATGAATGTCCCTGAGGACAATCTCTGCTCCTCTTCTGTGGTAGATATTCAACAAATACTGAGAGACACTCCTCCAGACTGGAGGATCATTTCTGAGAAGTTTATGTTAATGACAGTCCTGCGTCCTCAGTTTGAAACTCAGTGGTACAAATGTGAGTTTTATGGATAATTCCATAAAACGTCCATATCATCACAGATGCTCGAATAGAGGAACATAAGAGACAGACAGCCGTGCTGGAGAGGTTCTTAAAACGAGGTCAAAGAGGCAGTAGTCCTTAGACGAGGGTATGAACCGATCTCTACATTCATGAAAGAATCCAAGGCATCTGTCTCCACAGACTAAAAAGGCTTTTAGCACAGGTAACAACTTCAAACCCACTTCACAAGAAGTCTGCTGAAGGCCGCTATCAAAGCAACCTGGGCTTCAGTTACACCTGAGCAGTGCCACAGGCTGACCGCCTCTATGCCACGCCGCATTGATGCAGTAATTCATGCATAAGGAGGCCCCACCAAGTATTGAAGGCATAAATGAACATACTTTTCAGAAGCCTGACATTTCTGTTTAAAATATCCATTTTTTATTGATCTTATGTAATATTCTAATTTTCAGAGACACTGAATTTTGGGTTTTCATATCTGTAAGCCATAATCATCAACAATAAATAAAGGCTTGAAATATTTCACTCTATGTGTGATGAGTCTGTATAATACATGGGTTTCACTTACAAAGAAGAGTGACAAAATATAGTGAACTTTTTCATGATATTCTAATTTTTAAAAATGTACCCATGTTAATGTTTGTATCCTGACAATATTTATGATTCATCTTTGTGTCTTACAGATCGGGGCGTTGGCGGTGGCCGTTGTCACCATAATCCTCGGCCTGGGACTTGGACTCGGACTTGATCTGCAGAAATGTCGAGATGAAGGTGATGATGGACACAAAAAAACACATCAGACATTTTCACTGACCTTAGAGCCGTTAACTCAAAGCTGCTCTCGTCATCACATCAATACGGTCAGGAGGGACTCGGTGGTATGATAGGTAGAATCATTGCACTGATTCATTTAGATGTAAAACATGATTGTTTTTAGTTTTAGTTGAGTCTGGGAATGAAAATCTATGAGCCACCCTCCTTTTTCACCCACCACTTTATCCTAGGAAGCAGCATGACGTAGGACATAGGACAGTCACTGAGGTCTACAGCATGTAGGCTATTTAATAACAGGAAAGGTTCAAACCAGGGGTGTCAAAGTCAATGACAGCAGGGGCCGAAATCTGAGTTTAGCTCTAACCTGAGGGCCCAACAGGGTAAATAAAGACACACTCAATCACAGCAGGGGCCGAAATCTGAGTTTAGCTCTAACCTGAGGGCCCAACAGGGTAAATAAAGACACACTCAATCACAGCAGGGGCCGAAATCTGAGTTTAGCTCTAACCTGAGGGCCCAACAGGGTAAATAAAGACCAAAATATAAGAAAAAATGTTTTCAAAAGGCAAATATATAAAATAGAAAGTAAAAATCATGACTTCAAAAGATCAAAATATAAGATAAAATATAAAAATCATGAGTTTAGGGCTCAAAATATTAGATAAAATATAAAAATCATGAGTTTAGAGCTCAAAATATTAGATAAAATATAAAAATCATGAGTTTAGAGCTCAAAATATTAGATAAAATATAAAAATCATGGATTTAGAGCTCAAAATATTAGATAAAATACAAAAATCATGAGATTAGACCTCAGACCTGTGGGCCACTTTTAGCTAAAATAGGATATGATCCTGCGGGCCGGGTAAAACTGCACCATGGGCCGCATGTGGCCCCCGGGCCTTGAGTTTGACACCCGTGGTTTAAACAGTTAAAGAGGATACACTGGCTGGTTCATGAAGAGAAAAAGTTGACCTTTGTTTTTATTATGAGCCTGGTTAGAGTCTCTGTTGCTGTCAGGTCCTCAAACTCAGATTGAACTGCCACTAAACCACAACTGATGGAGGGGCCACACTCCAGGTCTGTCATCAGGCAGATCCATTTGTCAAAGCTCCATAACGTTTGTACCAGGCCTGAGAAAGGGCCTGACCAATCAGCATCATTAGAGGAGAATGAAGCGGTAGCTACAGGTGAGGTTTGGCTTCTGGTGGCTATGGATGCTGCTGTAGCATCGCAGCAGTTTTACCAGAACTGGGCCACATTTCTTTCTGAAGTCCAGAGTGAAGAGGAGCACTGAGAGCTTCCCTGGCTGAAGATGTTTTTGCACCTCTCCTGTTTGGCCTCGGCATGAGTTTTATCCACCATCAAGCTCCACTCTTCATTACCTACAGCTGTCTGTCCAGCTCAGGGTGGCCCATTATAAATGTGACAGAACAGTTTTCCACTCACCTTCTGAGAATTCTGTGGAGAGATCTGTCCTTCCCAAACATTTTCTCTCGGAGGTTTCCAAGCAGAATGTGAAATATGCTGATGTATGAAAGAGTGTCCGGTTAAAAGTCCGCAGGAACAAGTGGAAAATCAGAGTTCAGGGAATGCTGTTTGCTGTCAGCCGACTTTTGTTGATACCCACATCTGGAAGGTGGCGGGCTCCAATTTCCTCCCCTGCTCTACACAGATCCCCCATGTTTCCTTATACACTCAGCCATAATAATTTCCTATCTGAGTTTGCATCAAGAGTTGACTGGCTTCAGCAGTGAGGTAGAAAAATCACATCGCTGAGTCAGCTTTACTGGACTGATTCAGGAAAGGACTCATGGGTAAAATGTTTCTATCCATCTCACTTTACTTTTGAAGACATGAACGTACCGTGTCAGTGTTGATGCCTGAGTGCTGCTGATTGACCCCAGTCGCTGGCTCAAGGGTCTGTGGAGTTTCCCATCATCTTGGCCCCATAAGACTGCTGAGTTTCCAAAGTGATGGCTCATTCCGTATGAATGCTGGAAATGCTGCACTCATCGATGATTGTTCAGTCCTAGGAGCTCAAAGGAGGGCCAATTAAAAGCTGACGAAGGAAACAAAGCACAGAGAGAACTCAGTAAACATCAGACGGAGGGTTAACAGCCATGACCTGCAGCTGCTCTTCGGCCCATGGAAGCAAAGATCCAATAAAACGTTGAATCAGACCAATTCAGTCTGAGGAAAGTGTGCTTTCTAAGGGTCCATGTGTAATCATTTACCATTATTAGAAGAAGATTTCTGGCAGCTGTAAGCACCTTTACGTTTTATTTCTCTGTAGCATCTGTAACAACACATGCCCCCCGCCTCAACAACCACTGCAGAGATAACAATCCAACCAGAGCCTTGTTTAAAAGATTCCCTCTGAATAGACCATACAGGAGAAAGCTTTGACTTGTGATGGCAGCAACACATATCAAAAAAGTAGAGACGGGGCACCTCAAAGATGAACGTCCTGTGACCTCTGTGACCTTCTGACACTGATGGACTGTGGTGTGTTCCACCTGTTGTTATGGTGGTGAGATTTACAGTAAGGACTCTGTCTGCATTTGTGGCACCTGTATGGGGTAATGCTTTTTTTTTGGCCACTAGATGGCAGAGTGACCTCTTGTTTGTGTGTCAATCATAGAAGAAATGATGCCTGTTGCCATGGTAAAGAGGGGATTGACGTAAACAGTATCTCTCTCGCTTGCCTGACTGTTGTGTGTCCCGCCGTTCAAGTAATAAAATGAACATTCTTCTTACACCAAGAACTTCGCCTCTGCCTCAGTGGTGAAACACATTGTTTGTATTTTGTAACCATGAAGTATGAGGATAACTGTGGGGAGAACTTACCCCTAAATGCTCCGGGTCTGTCTGTGCTGCGGTCTGACTGCACCATTGTCTTGTTTTGTCTGAATGTGTCCTCTCCCACTGAGTTTGTGTCTCTTTTAAAATCGTCTGGCCGGCCTAACACTGTCCATATGTTTGACAAATTGCAGCACTAGTGTGTTGGATAGTGTGTGCCCTCTTTGGTGTCCTCCATGTGGACAAAATGTGACAAGGTTTCCTCTGTGTTTAAAGGGACACAGTGTCCTCTTAAATGCCTTCTAAATGGACATAAAGGGACACAGTGACCTCTTAAATGCCTTCTAAATGGACATAAAGGGACACAGTGACCTCTTAGGTGCCCTCTAAGTGGACATAAAGGGACACAGTGTCCTCTTAAGTGCCCTCTAAGTGGACATAAAGGGACACAGTGACCTCTTAAGTGCCCTCTAAGTGGACATAAAGGGACACAGTGGCCTCTTAAGTGCCCTCTAAGTGGACATAAAGGGACACAGTGACCTCTTAAGTGCCCTCTAAGTGGATATAAAGGGACACAGTGGCCTCTTAAGTGCCCTCTAAGTGGACATAAAGGGACACAGTGACCTCTTAAGTGCCCTCTAAGTGGACATAAAGGGACACAGTGTCCTCTTAAGTGCCCTCTAAGTGGACATAAAGGGACACAGTGACCTCTTAAGTGCCCTCTAAGTGGACATAAAGGGACACAGTGTCCTCTTAAGTGCCCTCTAAGTGGACATAAAGGGACATATTGGCCTCTTAAGTGCCTTCTAAGTGGACATAAAGGGACACAGTGTCCTCTTAAGTGCCCTCTACGTGGACATAAAGGGACATATTGGCCACTTAAGTGCCCTCTAAGTGGACATAAAGGGACACAGTGTCCTCTTAAGTGCCCTCTAAGTGGACATAAAGGGACATATTGGCCTCTTAAGTGCCCTCTAAGTGGACATAAAGGGACATATTGGCCTCTTAAGTGCCCTCTACGTGGACATAAAGGGACACAGTGTCCTCTTAAGTGCCCTCTAAGTGGACATAAAGGGACATATTGGCCTCTTAAGTGCCCTCTAAGTGGACATAAAGGGACATATTGGCCTCTAAGTGCCCTCTACGTGGACATAAGTCACATGAGGATTTTATAAGGAAACATTCTAAGGGTCACATGATATTCCAATGCACTTCAAGGTGTGGATAACCCGCCTATGTACATATTATGGATGATCCTGCACAGTCAGCAGAAGAGACGACTTCTCAGGGTGAGAAACTAACATTTCCTCCTGATGACAGAGCTGTTCATGAGTTTTCAGATTCAGGAAAAACAGCCCAGACATGTGACAGAAACTCTGCTTGTGTGCTGTCAGACATGTAAAGAGGTTATTAAAGACTGGGAGGATGATAAAACATGTTTAACAAGATGTTCAGACCACAGAGAAGAGCAGTAAAAAGACTTTATATTCCTAACCTTTAAAACCCATCAGTACCATATGGACCACAGGGCTGTACATTAACTTTTTTTGCCCATAGCGCTGGTGCTACAGAGGTTGACAATCTTGTAGCCCAGAACAAAAACTTGTAGCACAATATATAAAATATTTGTATGCCTGACCAGCCCACATGGAGGGAATCCTGGCCACCAGAAACCCCCACGTCTAGCTCCAGGACTAGCCCTGCTTTCCCATTTCAGGGTGAGGTAGCTGTTATGATTCAGGTGGTTCACAGAGGCTTACTGAATCACTTTTAGTCTGGACCCTGACCCTCCTGGACCAATTTGCTTTACCAGAGCAAGTGCCCTACAAACCCCTCCACTACTGTAAGGTGTGATTCTTGTAGGGGGGCTCAGAGTTGATTTGCCGCTCCCTCTCTTTGAAAGGAGTCAGTTGAGGTGAGCATCTGATCAGGAACCCCCTGTTCGCCTCTCTTTGGAGGTCTTTTGGGCAAGTCCATCTAGGAAGAGACTTCCAGGCAGGCCCAGAACTCTCTGGATGGGTTGATGGGTTAGGTATCCCATGTCAGAGGGATGTCTGGGTGGACTTGTTAAGCCTGCTGCCACAGGGACTTGGTCCTGGATAGGTAGAAGAAAAAGGTTGGAGTGAGAAAGAAACAGATGCATTCATAATGTTTTGAATAATCTTGTGTTTTCCTTTTGCAGTCGTTCCTCACACGTCCTGCAGGAACCGCTGCTATGAGCCGTATGACGGAGACGTCCCCGGCTGCAGGTGTGACGCTGGCTGTAACAACAGCTGCTGCTACGACTACCACGACATCTGCACCGTCCCCAGTAAGACTCCTCACTCACCTTCCATACAGTCCACAATGATTCACCCTTATGCTGGTGTTTTTGTGCTTGGATTGGAGTGAAGCTTCCTGCTGTTGTTCTTTCAGCTGAGCAGTGGGAGTGCACGAGGCTGCGCTGTGGAGAGACCAGGCTGTCTAAGAGCAAATGCCACTGCTCTGATGACTGTCTGTCTGCAGGAGACTGCTGCACCAACTACAAACATGTCTGCCACGGTGAGGATGTGCAGTGAGGATAAGATCCAAGAGAAGATTAGACAGCCCACATGAAAGAGGCTGAGTAGAGAGAAACAGAGATAAGACGAGGTTAAACTGTAAATACTACCAAAGAGGAACACTACTGTTGGACATGGACCCATCAGTACAGCAGAGAGGTTATCCAGGTGAGGGGTGAAGGGTCGGGAAGCTTCTTTTATTAGTGGAAATCCTACTTTAAGACTTTAAAGGGAGGCAGACTCACATGATCACAGAGTCAGATTAAATCCTTGATTGCACCATCACCATGTCAGTCTCTTTATGTTGTTTAAGCTGGAAACGTCAGGGTTGGAACTGCAAACTTGATGCTGTCAGAGTCACTCTGACCATATCTTCTATAGACCTTTAAGCCAATGCTACTGGTTGAACTTTTCCATGTATCCTTATCACCTTCATCTCTATTCTGGAGATATATATGCACATCCTTCCTGAACTTCCTCGCCTGCTTTGAAGCGCAGAGCACGCTGAAGTTTGTAGAAGTTTCAGGTGCTTTCAGAAATGTTTGAATTCACCTTTAATATATCAGACTTAAACATCCTACTTTAGTGATTAGATTCCATAATCTGGTTCACTTTACTTATACTTTGTGAATTTTCATCGATCTGCTGCAGGAGAGACGGAGTGGGTTGAGGACTCGTGTGATGACTTGTCGTCTGCGGTTTGTCCCAAAAGGTAAGAAAGTGTTTGGTAATCAAACAGGCATGCTCTAATTTACTTTAAGTCATCTTGAGATCTCCGTTACATAAACAGACGTCCTGCTTTCAGCTTGATTTTCTGCACAAAGTGGCATTTTGTTTGCTCAATACTTCCAGTATTCTTGACGATTTCTTGTTGAAATAATCCTTTAATAAGCGTGCCTCAGGTACCAGCAGGATCATCTCTTAAAGATGATAAAATCGAGTAATAATAAAGATATTTTTAGTGAAAAAGTATGGAGTCAATATTGTTGCAAAACTTAAATTCATACGTTTTGAGATCATGTTTCGCTCAAATTTCCTTCAAAGTTGGCAGAAAAATCTGAGCCCAAAATCAACAAGTCACACTGTCAGAATAGTAACATTTCCTCTAGAGCAGGGGTGTCAAACTCAAGGCCCGGGGGCCAAATCCGGCCCGTGGTACAGTTGTATCTGGCCCGCAAGATCATCTTTCTATTATAACTGGCCCACCAGTAAAAGGTCTGCAGATTCCCCCAGTATCAACACGTTACTTTACCTTGATGATTTCAGATTCTCTTGTTAAATTATAGAAATCCAAAAAAGTTAGCAGTTAAAATAATTAGATAAAAAATAAGAAAGATGGGAAAAGAAATATATGTTGTCATTTCATATTTTCAGTTTTGCATCTCACAATTCTGACTTAAACTTATGATTTTGACTTTTTTCCATGTTTTGACTTTTTCATATTATATGTTAACCTTCAAGATTCACAATTTAAAATTCTAAGTCATATTTTTTACCTTTTTTTTGACTTTCTATTTCATATATTTTCCTTTTTAAAGCATTATTTTGCCTTTAAACTAGGGATGCATCGAAATGAAAATTCTTGGCTGAAACGGAAACACAGAAAGAAATAATTATGCCAGGTATTAGTACCATAGATTTATGGCTATGGCTGTGTACTAACCTCACTAAAATTAATTGCAATTGCTTAAATTAATATTAATGCTTTAAAGAATAAATCAAATACAAAATTATGTAAATGTTTATTAAGCACTGACTTTCCACCAATGCACAATATAAAATAAAATACAATGTGAAATAAAATGTTTAACCTGACCCCACTCATGTATGCATTAACTCAGTGGTTCAGCCTTTTTTCACTCATGTACCCCCTCATGTTCCAGCCCAGTACCCCCTAAACAGCACAAAGCTTTGTTGGCCATAAAGAAAGACATTGAACAGCGCTGATTTATCAACTTTACAACTCACAAACACTTTGAAATTACAAAGATTAGATTTTTTTTTGTTTCAGAAATTTTAAATGCTAGAAATGCACAACTAAATTCATGGTAGATCTTCTCATCACTAAATGTGTGAATTCAAACTAATGTAGTGAAAACTGTGAGTGGACAGACATAAAACCATTTAAAACCATCAGTAGTAAAGCACTGCTCAGCTGCAGCCGTCTCTCTGGAACTATTTGGAAATAAAAACAGAAGTAGAAAGAACTAGAAACCTGTAAATAATTAACTAGTTATAAAAAAGACAGCTTTTCTAGTTTTCAGTGTTTTTTATATTTTTTGTATTTTGCTAATGGTGAAATGAGGATGACAGTTTATAGTTAATGTTGACCTTGTTAGGCTCTTAGGTAAGGCCTGAATTCAGAATCCGTGATTGACTTTGACACTCCTGGCCTAACTAGTCCGGCCCTCATTGGAGCAAATCTGTCCCCAGACTCGAGTTTGACACCCCTGCTCTAGAGCGGTGCGGCCATGATGACTCCAACTTCCAAACACAGGCCCGCCCCTGCCTGTACGCAGACTAGCATAGGGCGCAGGGCCTCATCACCGTGGGGGGCCTCACTCTGAGAGGTGTTTTATTTCCTCTCTCTGAACATCAGTCCAGGGTTTGTATGATAAAAATGATCCAGGAATTGTTTATATAACACTGACCAAACACAAACTTTTCCTGGCCGTCACACATCAGTGAATTAACCCTGAAGATATCTATTTCTGGAGATCGCTGCCATCTGTGGTCAGTGAAGTGTATCCGCCCTCTCTCTCTCTTTCCTGATACTTG
The DNA here is from genome assembly GCF_018320785.1 of Cheilinus undulatus. Lineage (NCBI taxonomy): Eukaryota > Metazoa > Chordata > Actinopteri > Labriformes > Labridae > Cheilinus > Cheilinus undulatus. Next base: position 7,502,834 of record NC_054880.1, read on the forward strand.
CAGCAGAGAAACTCTCACCTCATCTGTCCTGTACATCCACCCAATATTCTGCAACCTCTCTTTTCAATATTTAACCATAAGGGTTGATATTTAACAATAAAATGTCAACCTTATTTTCACCGGAAATGAATCATGGGGGTAAAAAACATGGCGTTGATGGTAAATCAATGCGATTAATAGGTGAACACGACAAGATAAAAACTCCACATCTGAGATAAAGAGTCAAACTGGTAAGTTTAAAGGTAAAAACAGGACATTTAAAGTCAAAAATAATGTTTTTAAAAGGCAAAATATGAGATAAAATTACAAATCATGAATTTAAACAGTCAACATATAAGTTAAACATTGAAATCGCGAGTTTCAAATGTCAAAATATGAAATAAAATTAAAAATCATGAGTTTTTAGGTAAAGAAATGAGATAAAATTTCAAGTTAGGAGTTGAAAAAGGTCAAAACGTAAGATAAAAGTCAAAATCATGATTTTTAAAGGTAAAAAACTGATATAAAATTAAAAATCATGAGTTTTAAAGGTCAAAAATGAGATAAAAGTTAAAGTTAGGAGTTCAGAAAGGTTAATATGCGAGATAAAAGTCAAAATCATGACTTTAAAAGGTCTAAATAGGATTTAAAATGTGAAATTATGAATCTAAAAGGTGAAAAATGAGAGAAAAAGTCAAAGTTATGAGATGTGAAGGTTGAAATATAAAATAAACAGTCAAAACCATAACTTTTAGTCATATATGTGAGATGCAAAATTACAAATATAGAGAAAACGCCCATTCCTCCTACGTTCCTGACTTTTATCCAGTTATTTTAACTGTTTACTTTTTCTAATTTTCATGAATTAACAAGGATGTTATCATCAAAGTTTAGGCTACATTTTTATACTTGAGGAAATCTGCAGACCTCAAACTGGTCGGCCAGTTAGAATAAAAACATCATATGATCTGGTGGGCCGGGTAAAACTGTACCACGGGCCGGATTTGGCCCCAGGGCCTTGAGTTTGACACCCGTGGTTTAAACCAAGCTCTCCAAATGCTCGGATAAATAAATACATACAGCTCAAAAGTTCAGGATCTCTTGGAAATGTTCTCGTTTCCACGGAAACACATGAAACTATTCTGAATAGCAAATGAACAGGACATGCTGACATTGTCAGAGTTAAAAATGAAGATTTTAATGGAAATGTTGAATGAGTTCTTCAGACTTCGTCTTCATTAAAACCTCCTCCTGCAGCATATACAGCCGTGCAGACCTCAGGAATTCTAGCTGTGGATTTTTCCAGCCTCTGATGAGAGTTCCCTCCATGCTGGACTGGCTTGATGGAGTCTTCCACCGTACCGTACGGTTAAGCTCCTCCCACAAAAGCTCAGTAGGGGTCAGATCCAGAGAGTGTGCCGGCCACTCCATCAGTCAGAACTCTGACTGACTGCTTGTTCTTTAAATATTGCTGACACCTTTTGGAGGAGGGTTTTGGGTCTTTATCCTGCTGTAGGATTAAACTGGCCTCAGTCAAGTGCTGTCCTTGGGGTATGGCATGCTGTTGCAAAATCTTGTGGTTCCACTTCCACTCCGTGTTTTCGAAGCACCTCCAGACCATCACACTGCCTCCCCCATGCTTCTGTTTGGTTTCTTCTGTTTGATCCAAAGACCTCAAACTTGGACTCATCCTTCCATGACGCCTTCCTCCAGTCCTCAGTCCTCCAGTCCTCCAGTCCTCCAGTCCTCAGTCCTCCAGTCCTCAGTCCTTCAGTCCTCAGTCCTCCAGTGACCAGTGTCTGTGCTCTTAAGACCATCTCAGTTTTTTCTTTCATTGGCTGGTCTGAGATGTGAGTTTTTTGGGGTATTCTGCCATGAAGTCCAGCATCCTGAGGTCACTGTTGATGCTGACTGCTCTACGCAGCTGCAGATCTGTGCTTGCATTTGCAGATCTTTCACATTTTATGACCTGTTCAGGACTTTAACAGCATTGCACTGATAATATCTATACACTAGACTCTACTTCCTGTTTTTATCTTGTGGCAGCTCTGTGGCTCATCGCTGAATGTTCCTGCATGTTTTCCATCTAATTTCCTCTATTTTATTTTATTTCCTCCATCGTAGCTTCAAGCAGCAGCCTCTGCTCCTGATCTCGCTGGACGGACTCCGGGCGGAGTATATGGCCACGTGGAGCCATCTGATTCCTGTTCTGGACAAACTGAGTTAGTGTCAAACCTATCACGTCTCCACACTTCCTGTCCTGAGGGGTAAAGAGGACCTGAAACCACTTGAGAAGGGTTTTGTGTGGCCGGCTTCTGTTAGATGTTTCCTGTCAGATAGAATCTGGTTTCAGGGTGTTAGGGTTAGGCTAAATTATGAAATTAACCGTGAATTAGAAACATGCCTGGAACTGTCACAGTAAGTATCCATCCAGCTTTATCTCTGAAAAAATGCAGCTGTGACGAGTGTCTGCACACACACACCTGCTCAGTCTGCTGACAGATCCGTCTCCAGAGAGCTCAGAGATGCTCTGTGAATTGGCCTGAAGGATTTTTCTGAAAGAGTCAAAAAGAGCTGAGCTTGTCATTTGAAGTTTTTTCACTTCCAAAGAAACTTCTGAATCACTCCTTTTTGCATGAAATGAGAAGTTCAAGACAAAACAAGTCGACCTGTTTTCAAATTTACAGAGAAATCTGAGTCATCAACAAACCAGAGGCAATAAGGAGTTAAATGTCATCAACCACACTGATCTCAGATGAATCTGTTAGCAGTATAATCACGGCATGGTTATGTAGGCTAGGAGCGTTGAAAAAGGGACTCTTCGTTTCATTACACCAAGTTTCCTGTTTAATAAAAGAACACACATCACATGATTGATTTGATAAAACATTCAGATATCAGTCTCTGTGTTCTGACCTGTTCTTTCTCTGACATCACAGGGAGCTGTGGGACGTCCGCTCCATACATGCAGGCCGCGTTTCCAAGCAAGACGTTTCCAAACCACTACACCATAGTGACGGTAAACACACACACACCCACACACCCCCACACCCACACACCCACCCACACACACACACACACACACATACAGTATAGCTGCATGTCAGTGAGCATCAGCTAGGTGCCAACAATGCGTCCACTGGTAGACAATAGACGCATGGTTCTGATCCAACTTTGGACACCTGAGATTTAAGTCCCAATTCTCAGATCAGAGTCCGAATTCTCAGATTAAAGTCAGAATTCTCAGATTAGAGTCCGAATTCTCAGATTAGAGTCAGAATTCTCAGATTAGAGTCAGAATTCTCAGATTAGAGTCCGAATTCTCAGATTAGAGTCCGAATTCTCAGATTAGAGTCCGAATTCTCAGATTAGAGTCAGAATTCTGAGATTAGAGTCCGAACTCTCAGATTAGAGTCAGAATTCTGAGATTAGAGTCCGAATTCTCAGATTAAAGCCAGAATTCTTAGATTAAACCAGAATTCTCAGATTAGAGTCAGAATTCTTAACCTGACATGCCAGATGGATATGTTTCACACATCCATGTGGTGACCCTCTTATGGACAGTGTTGGGGAAAGGGCAGAGCCTTTGAAAAAAACTCAGAAGGTGATTGGATGAACGTTCTGGGTCAGTGCATTTTCTGGCAGATCCATTTCTTGGTTGAAACCAGACTTTACAAATAGGAGAAACTGTCGTTATTCCGTTTTTGTTTTTTTTTTTTTTACCAAAAATGGAAAAAACGGAAAATGAGCCATTTTCTTGTTTTTAACCACAAATGGTAAAAAGATTTAAAAAAACAAGTTGTTTTTCTGTTTTTTTTTTTTTTTTTTTTTCCATTTTGGTTACAAAAAACGGAAAAGCAACATTTTAAAAAAAAGGGTCCAATTTTTATTTTCATTTTTTTCAATTCTGTCATTTTGTTTTCTTTATTTCATGAAATACTAGAAGAAAAGGAAATCATGTGACCATTAGGAAAGGTGAGCATTTCAAAATAAAAGCCTCCATGTCAAACAAGAGTCATCCATTGAATTTTATAGTGTGATAATAGATAGATAAAGAAGAGGGGGAAAATATCTATTAATCAATGCATCCCAAACATAGACATGTCAGAACTCGACTTTTGTGGTTTTTGAAAAGAAAACAACTCACTGCTGTTCTTTGTTCTTCTTGTAACGAAGAAATGTCGTCAAGTTCTGATAAAACTGGAGCTTTAGCAGCATCCACGCTAAGCTCTTCTGCCATAACTGCACCGACCTCTTGTTGCTGCTTGCTTACGCCCAACAGTACCGCCCCTCGTCACTGATTGGTCCCGTCACTTTCTAACCGGGCCCAAACGGTTCAGACGGTAGCTTTGCAGGATTCACCAGTCAGAAACACAGAAACGGGAGAATCCAGAATTCTAGGATTAGTGTCAGCAATCTGAGATAAAAGTAAAAAAACATCACTGATCAGAGTCAGAGTTATGAGATTTAAGTCAGAATTCATAGATGAGTCAGAATTCTGACAATAGAGTTCCTAACCCCCCCCCATAGATCAACCTACTTGGGCGTTAATGGCTATAAACTCGATTAGAAATTATATTTTGAAGGAAATAAAAAAAAAATTAAACAACAGTATGTTCATGAGAACAACACATTTATTTATTTTAAAGTGGGCCGTAGCATCTGTCAAGCCCTGGTACAAGCAGAGGCATCGAGCCCTGATGTCGGTTAAATTCACTGATATTTGATCCAGCTAACTACATTTAGGAGGACTTTAACACACGCCTGCTTTCCTCTCCTTCAGGGTTTATATCCAGAGTCCAACGGTCTGGTTGATAACAGCATGTACGACCCGGTGTTTGATGCCAGCTTCAGCCTGTCCAGTTCAGAGAAAGACAACCCTGCCTGGTACCTCGGCCAGCCTGTGAGTCTCTTTAGCTTCAGTTCAAATTTAATGGCTGCTATTGTAAACACAACATGGACAAACCTGAGGGTTTCACACTCTACCTGATCATAAATCTCACTGCTGAGAGAACAGAGCTACAATAAGCTCTTAGATAAGATTAGGTGGAATTTTGGCTCCCCAGGCGATCCTTGATTTAGACCACAGTGGCTGTAAGTGTGGCTCAGTTAAGGTAATGTTATGAATTCTTAGATTTTTAAGAATCAAGATTACTTTTTCCCCACAAAAACCCAGTGAAAATTCCCCCTGCTCGTTTAGGCAAACTTGGTGCACCTGAGGTGGCTGCTCCCAGCTGAGAGCTGTTGGTAATCAGCAGAGCTGGGAGGCTATATAGGGAGCAGGCTGCTGCTCAGTTTGGGTTGGGTTTTAAGTGTGTGTGAGGGTCAACGCCATCAGTTGGCTCTCTCTATTTGTGTTTGAGTTTAAGGAAAAAGAGATTATTTTGTTTCAGGGCTTTTGGTTTGTGTGTGAGGGGGAAAATCAAAAATATTTCATTTCACTTACCCCTTATTGGAAAATGACTCCCACCTATCCTTGTTTTGGGTCAAATATACAGTAATATACAGTAAGACATAACAGTAAGCATCAGAATTAATGTGAACAGCCAGCGGATATCCTCTCTCACAGCTCCAACATAAACATCTCCTTATGAGACCATGTTTATTTAGCTTCAGATATCATCTGTTTTAGTCCTCAGGGTGGTCCTTCTGGCTCTCTGGTTTCTCCTCCGTCTGACTGCAGCACACCAGTTCAACCAGCAGTCAGAGTGGAGGAGGGGTATTTAGAGGAACAGAGAGAGCAGCGGAGGGCACAGTTAAGGCCTTTGAACATTGAGTTGGCGTACTTCGTCCAAATTTTTCACATGCTAAAAAATAAAATCATGTTTAAACACTGATGCCAAAATTTTCATCTGTCATATTTATTTTTGGAACAGGTTCAATTTTATGTGAAATTTCACATCAGTCCAAGTCATTTAAATGGATGATTGATGATTCAAAACAGCGCCTGCTGCGTCCTCCTCGCTTGCTCACCCCTGCCTGACCCGTCCTCGCTCTCTCTCTCTCTCTCACACAATGATCCCTCACCTCAAACACTAAAGTTTGCTCATTTATTATGTGGATACCAACTATGGAAACATAACACAGAGCAGTGATCGATGGTTCAGTTCAGCACCTGTAGCTTTATTCTCTCTCCTGTTGCTTAACCCCACCCAACTTCCCTCTCTCTACCTCTCTCACATCGAGACCTGACTTCAAACACCGTAGTTTGCCTGTGCATTGTGTGGATATCAGCAGTGGAAACCTGACAGATAAAGGCAGAAGTTCTGACCTACTCACAGGTCATAACAGAGACTGAATTAGAACGCTGCTCTCCAACGTGGGTCAGCGCTATGACGCATGAGCAGGTGCGGTATGAAGCTCTCAGTCAGGATGGATCCATCCGGATTTTAAAGGGGTGACAGAGCCAAAGGCTCGCAGTACGAAACTATTTGCCACATTCTACGAATTTTCACAGTAAAGGCAAATAAAAAACACATCGGGCTCAGTGTGCAAGGTCTGAGTACGTGATATTTTTTCAGATTACGGATCCAATAACGGCTATGACTTTGGCACTTTGTTAAGTTTTGTTTAAAATCATATTCAAGGGCTCATATTAAACCATGTTTTCCACACGTTTACATTCTTAGTAACTTGTTTCCCACTCTCATTTCTCTGCTTTCCATCTTGTGGAATCACACACAAACACAATAACCTGACAGAAGGGGAGGGCTCAGTGCACACAAGGGTAATAAGCTACAGGTGGGCTAGGACAATCAGACACAGGTGAGCTTAGCAGTCGACTCAGACAACACTGGCACCACGTCAAACGTCGATGCGACATCAATCTTGTCCAGTCTTGGCAAACAGTATGACCGGACTACAGGTGTGACCCTAACAGGGTAAGAGATTGGCACCAGCCTCTAGCAAAATGCAGGTACTTCTTTGCATTGTTGGGATTATTTGCCCACCATCCCCAAGACTGGGGTGGGTCAAATAGAGTAAGAGTCCAATGTGCTGGGATGCTTTGACTCAGTAGCATGAGAAAGAGTACTTCAATACAACCAGTCGATCTGCTAGAGTCATGTTTGAGCCGATGCCCCGCTTGTTTTACATGAGAGGTGGTTAAGTAAGGGGTGAACATGAGTCAGCATGAGATTGCAGCAAATGTGCACAATTTATTAAACTCTCGACAACCTGATGACTACAGAGAGTGGACCCTGATAGACCCAGAGAATGGACCCTGATAAACCAGAGAATGGACCCTGATAAACCCAGAGAATGGACCCTGATAAACCAGAGAATGGCCCTTGATAAACCAGAGAATGGCCCCTGATAAACCCAGAGAATGGACCCTGATAGACCCAGAGACTGGACCCTGATAAACCAGAGAATGGACCCTGATAAACCAGAGAATGGACCCTGATAAACCAGAGAATGGACCCTGATAAACCAGAGAATGGACCCTGATAAACCCAGAGAATGGCCCCTGATAAACCAGAGAATGGACCCTGATAAACCAGAGAATGGACCCTGATAAACCAGAGTATGGACCCTGATAAACCCAGAGAATGGCCCCTGATAAACCCAGAGAATGGCCCCTGATAAACCCAGAGAATGGCCCCTGATAAACCAGAGAATGGCCCCTGATAAACCAGAGAATGGCCCCTGATAAACCCAGAGAATGGACCCTGATAAACCCAGAGAATGGCCCCTGATAAACCAGAGAATGGACCCTGATAAACCAGAGAATGGACCCTGATAAACCAGAGAATGGACCCTGATAAACCCAGAGAATGGCCCCTGATAAACCAGAGAATGGACCCTGATAAACCCAGAGAATGGACCCTGATAAACCAGAGAATGGACCCTGATAAACCCAGAGAATGGACCCTGATAAACCCAGAGAATGGACCCTGATAAACCCAGAGAATGGACCCTGATAAACCAGAGAATGGACCCTGATAAACCAGAGAATGGACCCTGATAAACCAAGAGAATGGCCCCTGATAAACCCAGAGACTGGACCCTGATAAACCCAGAGAATGGCCCCTGATAAACCCAGAGACTGGACCCTGATAAACCCAGAGAATGGACCCTGATAAACCCAGAGAATGGACCCTGATAAACCAGAGAATGGACCCTGATAAACCAGAGAATGGACCCTGATAAACCCAGAGAATGGCCCCTGATAAACCAGAGAATGGCCCCTGATAAACCAGAGACTGGACCCTGATAAACCCAGAGAATGGACCCTGATAAACCAGAGAATGGCCCCTGATAAACCCAGAGAATGGACCCTGATAAACCAGAGAATGGACCCTGATAAACCAAGAGAATGGACCCTAAAAAACCCAGAGAATGGACCCTGATAAACCAGAGAATGGACCCTGATAAACCCAGAGACTGGACCCTGATAAACCCAGAGAATGGCCCCTGATAAACCCAGAGACTGGACCCTGATAAACCCAGAGAATGGACCCTGATAAACCCAGAGAATGGACCCTGATAAACCCAGAGAGTGGACCCTGATCATGGGGTCCAGTTGTGGTTTGTTGACATCAATGATTGTGTGTTAGCTGAGTTGCATTGGTGCTAGCGTCCTGGCTAACAATTTCCTTGTTTTGGAGCTAAAAAATAAACCAAACTATTTTTGAGTTCTAATGTTGAAACATTTTAACTCATTTAACCACCTTTTGTATTCATAGGCCACTTTGTTTTGTTACTTTAAACCATTTTTGCTGCTTATTGATCATTTTTGCCACATTTTTACCACTTTACACCGCGTTCCACATTATTATGCAAATGACGTTTTTCTCTGATTTTCTAAATATCAATCCAAATGACAGTCAGAATATTTTTCAAGTCATCAACAGTTAGAGTATAATTCAAATGTTTTTGAACAAACTTCATAATGATAACTGTTATTTTTTTTAAATAAAAACCTCAAAATGCACTTTTTCACATGTTCCACATTAATCAGGCCACAGGTTTCAGCAATATGGGAAAGAAAAAGGATCTCTGCTGCTGAAAAGTGTCAAATAGTGTAATGCCCTGGACAAGGAATGAAAACATGAGAGATTTCAGGAAAACTTAATCGTGATCATCGTACTGTGAAGAAATTAGTGTCTGATTCAGAGCACAGACGGGTTCCTGCAGATAAAGCCATAATGAGGAAGGTTTCTGACAGACTAATTCAAGAGAGAGCAGATGCTAAAATGCCATCACAAAGCAGCAAACAGGTATTTGAAGCTGCTGGTGCCTCTGGAGTCCCACCAACCTCAAGGTGTAGGATCCTCCAGAGGCTTGCAGTCGTGTATAAACCTACTATTCAGCCCCCCCTAACCAATGCTCACAAGCAGAAACGGTTGCAGTGGGCCCAGAAATACATGAAGACTCATTTTCAAACAGTCTTGTTGACTGATGAGTGCCGTGCAACCCTGGATGGTCCAGATGGAGGAGTAGTGGATGGTTGGTGGATGGCCACCATGTCCCAATGAGGCCGGGACGTCAGCAAGGAGGGGGCAGAGCCATGTTTGGGCCGGAATCATGAGGAGAGATCTGGTAGGCCCCTTTTGGGTCCCTGAAGGTGTGAAAATGACCTCAGCAAAGTATCTAGAGTTTCTGACTGACCACTTTCTTCCATGGTACAAAAAGAAGAACCGTGCCCTCTGTAGCAAAATGATCTTCGTGCATGACAATGAACCATCTCATGCTGCAAAGAATCCCCCTGTGTCATTGGCTGCTATGGGCATAAAAGGAGAGAAACTCATGGTGTGGCCCCCATCCTCCCCTGACCTTTAACCCTAGAGAACCTTTGGAGCATCCTCAAGCTAAAGATCTATGAGGGTGGGAGGCAGTTCACATCAAAACAGCAGCTCTGGGAGGATATTCTGACATCCTGCAAAGAAATTCAAGCAGAAACTCTCCAAAAACTCACAAGTTCAATGGATGAAGAATAGTGAAGGTGATATCAGAGAAGGGCTCCTATGTTAACATGGAACTTGGCCTGTTCAGATGTTTTTGATTGAGATAGCTTTGATTTCAGTAAATATGACCTCCTGATGCTGCAGATTCAACACATGAACATGTTCAGTTCTTTATAACCTATAAAATGTTAAAAACTCTGTTGTGCTTAATAATGTGGAACAGTGCATGTTGAGGTTTTTATCTTTTTGAAAATAATTTTTATCATTATGAAGTTTGTTCAAAAACATTTGAATTATGCTCTAGGCTGATTACTTGAAAAATATTCTGACTGTCATTTGCATTAATATTTAGGAAAATCAGAGAAAAATATCATTTGCATAATAATGTGGAACGCGGTGTAAACCCATTTTTGCCCATGTTGCCACTACTTTTTGTCTACGGTTCTTTTTCCCTTTTGTGCCAATTTTAGCCCATTTTCGACTTCTCTTCGCCTGGTCAACCATTTGCTACTTCTTTTTGCCTTTCTAACCATTTTTGTCGCAACTTTGAACCAATTTTTGCCACCCCTCTTTTCTGCCTGTTGTTGCTACCGTTCACCCTTTGCCACTTTTTTGCTAATTGTGGCCCCTTTTCGCCACTTTTCTTTGTCACATTTTACCCAGTTTTCTTGATTTGATCCCTTTTGCCACTTTTTCCACATTCTGTTGTTTTATTTTTCACAATTTTTGCAACATTTTTAGCACCCTTACCCAACTTCTGCCACTTTTCGCTCTTTTTACCCCATTGCCTGGCCACTGTTTTTTTACCCAATTATTCTCTTTTTTCCACAATTTTTGAGCTATTTTCTATTAATAGTGTCTCAGTTTTTAACATCACCATGAAAGGGTAGTTCATTTTTTTAAGGCTATATTGAACTTCAGCATAAATGAATAAAATGGTTTTGTGTTGTAAATATGTAAATAAATAAGTAAATATGGTTTTCACAGCTTAACTTTACAGTGGACCCTGATTCTGCTGACCTCCGTTGGCCCCCCATTTGGCTGGGCCACAGAAAGCTCTCTCCTTTATCCCCCTTTATTGACGGCCTTGGGTTGTGGGACATCTTTGTTGAGTATGTCTCACTACAAGTCTGTCATTCTGGACACTTCCATCCGGAGCTGTGACGATGCAGTCAGACCAGATCTGTCTGAATCTGAGCCGGCCTTCACCCTCCATATGTGGCCTTGATTGCTGCTCTCTATGACACACCACAAAAGTTGGAACAGTTGATTTTTGGGGCTGATGGGTCCAAAACCCTACGACTGCTGTAATGGGATATAATCATGCTCATAACAGTTTAAAAATATTTAGATTTAATTCTGATCAAGCTGACTTTTCAGTGGCAGTCATCCATCTTTTGTCGTTGCAGATTTGGCTCACAGCAAAGGACCAGGGGCGGAAGTCTGGAACCTTCTTCTGGCCTGGGTCTGACGTCAAAATCAATGGAAGCTACCCTGACCTCTACAAACCTTACGATGGGTGAGATGGTCATTTTAAATGTTTAAATATGGCGCCTTTGCTTTTCAGAAACCTGCTGCTAGTCTGACTAAACTTCAGTTAAACCCTGCAGGAAATGCTGAACGTGAGTGGGAGTTCCTCTGTCACTCCTGTGCTATTGTTCTATGGTTAGGCATCAGCTCCCTGTTTAACCGGAGCAGGAGCTGTGTCAGCATTCTCAGCACTAAGTCAGACATGTCCCTGGTGCCTGTTGGCCTGCTGTGGAAACGCCGTCTCCTCCAGCTGCAGCAGTGTGAACTGACAGGATATTAAAGGTCTCATATGTTACCCTCATAAGTTTACACTGGTCTCAGAGGTCCTCAAGCATGCCTGTGAAGTCTGCCACTGAAAAATCACTCCAGTATTGATTTCTGCATGTCTAAAAACCCCTCTGTGTCAGCCCTGCTCAGAACCAGCTGTTTCTGTGTCTGTGGCTTTAAATGTTACTGAGCTGTCTGACCCCGCCCCTGACCGCGCCCCTCTCAGGAAATGGATGTGGCTCTCCTGATCGTCCTCTCAGCTGAGAAGAGGATCAGGAGAGTAGGGTGGAACTTTCTTCCAAGTAGTGAGGGTCAATCAAACCTGAGGGCAGGGCTAACTCCCCACATGACATCATGAGGGTAAAATCTGAGAACGGCTTGTTTCCACACACATTTTCAGAACGGTGGAGAAAGCGAGGGGGGAGGGAATGGATTTTTCTGATTCTTGGGGGATTGTGGACAGGCCGGGGCACATTTTTGTTAAAAAAGCCTGAAAAAGTGTATTTTACAAAACATGTGACCTTTAAAACCTTTTTAGACTGTTGTCAGCAGCTGTCAAGCCTGAATGAAGCTTTAAAGGCCAACCTGACTGATTCTGGCTTTAAAACAGCGATTTCACCGCTGAACGTAACCTTCTGTTTCTGTGTACTGAGTGGTCCTGGTTATCAGTTAAGGCCCAAATCTTGACATGGAAGCACAAAGTATTTAAATTCTGATTTTAGTCTTTCTGTGGCTCTGCCAATCAGAGACGTTGCTGTGACGCTCAGGGATTGTGGGTAATGTAGTGCTGTTGGCTGAGAGCGTGAATAAACTGTCTTTCTTAAAATGAGGTTGAAAACATTCAAACTCATCTCTAATCTACCAAGCAGCATCCACTGATGATGCTGTGGCTGATAAGGGACAGTAGAAAAAGGAGGCGTGTCTTATCCCTCCTCTCTCCCAGCCCTAAAGCAGGGGTGTCAAACTCAAGGCCCGGGCACCAAATCCGGCCCGTGGTACAGTTATACGCGGCCCACCAGAGCCTATGATATTTTTATTCTAACTGGCCCCCCAGTATGAGGTCTGCAGATTTACTCCAGTATAAAAATGTAAACTTAACCTTGATGGTTTATAAAAAATTAGAAAAAGTAAACAGTTAAAATACTTTGATAAAAAGTCAGGAACGTGGTAAAGAAATTAGTGTTTTCTCCATATTTTCAATTTTGAATCTCACAGTTATGACTAAAAATTATGGTTTTGAATTTTTGTTTCCTATTTTAACCTTCATATCTCACAACTTTAATTTTAATCTCTTATTTTTACTGTTGAGATTAATAATTTTACATTTTAAATCCTATTTTGACCTTTTAAAGTCATGGTTTTGACTTTTATCTCATGTTTTGACCTGTTTGAATTCCTAACTTTGAATTGTTGTTTTACCTTAAAAACTCATGATTTTAATTATATATATATATTTTGACTTTTAAAACTCATTCATTTGAAATCTTTTTTCATATTTTGACATTTTAAACTCATCATTTCGATTTTTACCTCATATTTTGACTGTTAAAAAAAAATCATGATTTTGACTTTTATCTCAGTTGTTGACTTTTAAAATGAATGGTTTCAGTATTCTATCTCATGTTTTGCCTTTTAAAAAATATTTTGACTTTAAATGTCATTTTTGCCTTTTAAACTTCTTAGTTTGATTCTTTTATCTCAGATTTTGAGTTTTTAACTCACCATGTTCACCCTTTAATCACAACATCATTTACCATCATTGCCAAGTTTTTTTTCCCATCATTCATTTCTGATGAAAATAAGGTTGAAATTTTAAGGTTAAATATTCCCCCCGTTATCTTTTTTTATTTATTTAGACTTTAAATTGTTCGCCCTCGGGTTAGACCAAGTTGAGAATCAACCTGCTGTGACTGAGTTTGACACCCCTGCACTGAAGGAATAAGCTGAGAAAAAGGCGCCATAGCTGAAACACACGTGATCAGCAGGTTAAAGTCTAATGACCCCGTCCTTCTCTGTGTTTGCCTTCCAGTAAGGTCCCGTTTGAGGAAAGAGTTTTCACCGTGCTCCAGTGGCTGCAGCTTCCTGAGGACCAAAGGTTGGTTAGTTCTGGAAAAAACAAATATTTCCTGCAGGTTTGTGACAAAGAGATGCTCCAGCCCAGTGCGTTTAGTTGTGATGCTGATCCAGGAGCTGGTTTTTGGGACTCTGCTGGTACCAGTTAGACTCAATAACCACATTCCTTTAAGCTGTGCCGTGGTTTTCTTCTTCACTTCATCTCCATGCACAGACTAGACTACAGGAGATGACTTCACTCAGGCTTCAGGGGTTAAATGTTGCTGCCGTTTGATGGATGCAGTCTTCAGTGCTGTGTATGCTTGTTATCACAGCCCAGTTCCAAAAAAGCTGGGTCCCTGTTAAATATAAATACGAAGAGAAGTAAATGTCAAATCTCATAAACCCATATTTGATTCACAATAGAACCTGAAAACATATCAGATGTTGGTACTGAGACTGCCGACCATTTCATGAAAATATTCGCTCAGCAACACATCTCAAAAAAGTAGGGACAACACAACAAAGGGCTGCAAAAGTAAGATGTACTGACGAAGAAGAGCTGGAGGAGAAGCACCTAACTAATGAGGTTAATTATCAACAGGTCAGTCACATGACTGGCCATAAAAGGAGCATTTTAGAGAGGCAGAGTCTCTCAGAAGTAAACATGGGCAGAGGTTCACCAATCTGTGAAAAAGTGTGGAACTATTTCAGAAAAATATTTGAATCTTCCTCCATCTCCAGTCCATAACATCATCGACAGATTCAGAGAATCTGGAGAAATCTCTGACAGCAAGGGACAAGGCTGAAGGGGCCCTCAGGGGCCCTCAGGGGCCAATGCATTAAAAACAGGCATGATTCTGTAGTGAAATCACTGCATGGGCTCAGGAACATTCCAGAAATCATCGTCTGTCAACACAGTTGGCCGTGCCATCCACCAATGACAGTTAAAGCTGAATCATGGAGAGAAGAAGCCATATGTGACCAGGATCCAGAACCACCGTGGTCCGTCTTCTCTGGACCAGAGCTCATTTAACATGGACTGAGGAAACATGGAAAACTGTTCTGTGGTCAGAGGAAACCTTGGACGCCGTGTCCTGTGGTCTAAAGAGGAGAGGGAGCATCCAGCTTGTTCTCCTGGCTCAGGTCTAAAGCCTGCATCTCTGATGGTATGGGGTTGCATTAGTGCCTATGGGCAGTTCTATCATCTGGAACTATCAATGCTGAAAAGTAGAGAGAGCTTTTAGAGCCACATATGCTCCCATCCAGACAACGTCTCTGTCAGCAAGACCATGCTAGACCACAGACCACATCCATCACAACAGCATGGCTTCACAGGAGGAGAGTCCAGGTCCTGAACTGGTCTGCCTGCAGTCCAGACCTTTCCCCAACAGAAAAAATTTAGAGCAAAGAAGACCCAGGACTGTTAAGCAGATAGAATCCTACATCAGAAAAGAATGGGACAACGTTCCTCTCCTATCAGCTGGTCCCAGACATTCACACACTGTTGTTAAAGAAGAGGGGATGTTCCAAACATGGACCTGTCCCTACTTTTTTGAGATGTGTTGCTGCCATCTAACTCCAAATTTACCAAAATGGTAAAATGTCTCAGTTTCACATCTGATCTGATGTTTCTATTCTATTATGAATCAAATATGGGTTTATACCATTTTACATTTTGTTTTTTTTTTTTTTTGTTCTACACACCGACCCAATTTTTTTGGAATTGGTGTTGTACAGAGAAAGACTGTCAGCTCTGTTGTAGCCAAATATTGTGATTCGTTGCTCCATAAAAGATACTTCTTTGCATAAAGAGTCTCCTGCACAGTTAAGGACGGTGACTGCCCGGTCCAAATAGAGTAAAAATGACTGCAGTTTCTATGATGCATGAACTTTCCAGAGATCAAGAAAACAGTTCAACCTCTACATGACCTCAAAAAAGTTTTTGCTGTTCTGTAACCAGGCAGTAAATCAGTCAGTCAGCGGCTCTACATGACTGTTCCTGAAGACGAGGATATGACCGGTGTTGCTGTTGTTTCTAGATCAATACTCCATCCGTCTATGTGAGCCAGGATCAGAACCTGGTCTATGTGATACCAGGTCTGGCTTGGTGCATTTCTGTTAAAAAGGCCGTATAACTCCAGCTTCCTCTTCTTCCAGACCAGATTTCTACACGCTGTATCTGGAGGAGCCGGATAAATCTGGACACAGCTACGGTCCTGTGAGCGGAGGGGTGAGTTAAGAAGACTCAGTGAATCACATAACTGTGAGAAATGAAAGAGAAAAGAACACATAACAAGTAACTCCAAAGCGCTGCTTCCTAGACGCCTGTTAGAGACGTCTGGATATGCTTGATTTTTCCAAAATAAGAGCAAAAACCTAAAAAAAACTGTGGTTTATAAATGACAAAGTGGAGCAACAACATCTGACATTTAGGAGCCTTTTATTCAAACAGATGGCAGATATTCTCTAAGACCTGTTTATACAGACACATAAATACACCTCTAATGGAGGAGTTAATGAAGAGGGATAAACAACGCCAACACTGTTACCAAACATGACCACATTGTTGAGTCTGAGTGTTCCTGTTCATGCGATTTGACTGTTAGTAATCAGTAGGATTAGCTGATCTTCCAGTGCAGTCTGAACAGGCCCACCATCTGGAACAACTGGGGCCCCTTAAAGCCCAGTAAATGGGGTCCTCCCTTAATGATGCACTTAAATCATCCATCCATCCATTTTCTATACTGCTTATCCCATTTGGGGGTCCGGGGGGCTGGAGCCTATCCCAGCTGTCATTAGGTGTGAGGCGGGTTCACCCTGGACTGGTCGTTAGTCAATCGCAGGGCTGATTACTCAAATTAATGTATGTTAAATCAGATGTATCAGTAAGCTAGCCATCAATGACACGTTGGCCTGTGTCCAATCAGCTTTGAGAGCCCCACACTTCAGCCAGTGCCTCAAGGGCACTTGACACTTTGTGCATCCCAGTCAGGTTGCAAATAAGGGAAGAGGCACATTGTTTCTGGCTGGTGGATCGATGTAGGTTTTGCCAGTGGCTGACACTGAAAATAGACCTGGTGCGTATCTCTCACACAGTCCCACATTGGACATAGACCAGAGCCTGTGCAGTGGAACTGCAAAGATTGACTGGAAAAGGAGCGATTTGCCACGCAGTGGGCTGCACAAGTGGAGGATGTTGAAATTGGATGTAATTTCTTGTTTTGCACCAGATGACCTTTCCTTTCTCCTCTTTTGGGAAATAAAATCAAAGGTTGAGGAACACTCAGTTGTTTTGAAGCACTGAAGGGGGTAAGGGATGTTTGTGATTACAGTGATCCTTGATTCTGGCTTTAAAACAGCGATTTCACCGCTGAACGTAACCTTCTGTTTCTGTGTACTGGAGTGGTCCTGGTTATCAGTTAAGGCCCAAATCTTGACATGGACGCACAAAGTATTTAAATTCTGATTTTAGTCTTTCTGTGGCTCTGCCAATCAGAGACGTTGCTGTGACGCTCAGGGATTGTGGGTAATGTAGTGCTGTTGGCTGAGAGCGTGAATAAACTGTCTTTCTTAAAATGAGGTTGAAAACATTCAAACTCATCTCTAATCTACCAAGCAGCATCCACTGATGATGCTGTGGCTGATAAGGGACAGTAGAAAAAGGAGGCGTGTCTTATCCCTCCTCTCTCCCAGCCCTAAAGCAGGGGTGTCAAACTCAAGGCCCGGGCACCAAATCCGGCCCGTGGTACAGTTATACGCGGCCCACCAGAGCCTATGATATTTTTATTCTAACTGGCCCCCCAGTATGAGGTCTGCAGATTTACTCCAGTATAAAAATGTAAACTTAACCTTGATGGTTTATAAAAAATTAGAAAAAGTAAACAGTTAAAATACTTTGATAAAAAGTCAGGAACGTGGTAAAGAAATTAGTGTTTTCTCCATATTTTCAATTTTGAATCTCACAGTTATGACTAAAAATTATGGTTTTGAATTTTTGTTTCCTATTTTAACCTTCATATCTCACAACTTTAATTTTAATCTCTTATTTTTACTGTTGAGATTAATAATTTTACATTTTAAATCCTATTTTGACCTTTTAAAGTCATGGTTTTGACTTTTATCTCATGTTTTGACCTGTTTGAATTCCTAACTTTGAATTGTTGTTTTACCTTAAAAACTCATGATTTTAATTATATATATATATTTTGACTTTTAAAACTCATTCATTTGAAATCTTTTTTCATATTTTGACATTTTAAACTCATCATTTCGATTTTTACCTCATATTTTGACTGTTAAAAAAAAATCATGATTTTGACTTTTATCTCAGTTGTTGACTTTTAAAATGAATGGTTTCAGTATTCTATCTCATGTTTTGCCTTTTAAAAAATATTTTGACTTTAAATGTCATTTTTGCCTTTTAAACTTCTTAGTTTGATTCTTTTATCTCAGATTTTGAGTTTTTAACTCACCATGTTCACCCTTTAATCACAACATCATTTACCATCATTGCCAAGTTTTTTTTCCCATCATTCATTTCTGATGAAAATAAGGTTGAAATTTTAAGGTTAAATATTCCCCCCGTTATCTTTTTTTATTTATTTAGACTTTAAATTGTTCGCCCTCGGGTTAGACCAAGTTGAGAATCAACCTGCTGTGACTGAGTTTGACACCCCTGCACTGAAGGAATAAGCTGAGAAAAAGGCGCCATAGCTGAAACACACGTGATCAGCAGGTTAAAGTCTAATGACCCCGTCCTTCTCTGTGTTTGCCTTCCAGTAAGGTCCCGTTTGAGGAAAGAGTTTTCACCGTGCTCCAGTGGCTGCAGCTTCCTGAGGACCAAAGGTTGGTTAGTTCTGGAAAAAACAAATATTTCCTGCAGGTTTGTGACAAAGAGATGCTCCAGCCCAGTGCGTTTAGTTGTGATGCTGATCCAGGAGCTGGTTTTTGGGACTCTGCTGGTACCAGTTAGACTCAATAACCACATTCCTTTAAGCTGTGCCGTGGTTTTCTTCTTCACTTCATCTCCATGCACAGACTAGACTACAGGAGATGACTTCACTCAGGCTTCAGGGGTTAAATGTTGCTGCCGTTTGATGGATGCAGTCTTCAGTGCTGTGTATGCTTGTTATCACAGCCCAGTTCCAAAAAAGCTGGGTCCTGTTAAATATAAATACAAGAGAAGTAAATGTCAAATCTCATAAACCCATATTTGATTCACAATAGAACCTGAAAACATATCAGATGTTGGTACTGAGACTGCCGACCATTTCATGAAAATATTCGCTCAGCAACACATCTCAAAAAAGTAGGGACAACACAACAAAGGGCTGCAAAAGTAAGATGTACTGTGAAGAAGAGCTGGAGGAGAAGCACCTAACTAATGAGGTTAATTATCAACAGGTCAGTCACATGACTGGCCATAAAGGAGCATTTTAGAGAGGCAGAGTCTCTCAGAAGTAAACATGGGCAGAGGTTCACCAATCTGTGAAAAAGTGTGGAACTATTTCAGAAAATATATTTGAATCTTCCTCCATCTCCAGTCCATAACATCATGACAGATTCAGAGAATCTGGAGAAATCTCTGACAGCAAGGGACAAGGCTGAAGGGCCCTCAGGGGCCCTCAGGGCCAATGCATTAAAAACAGGCATGATTCTGTAGTGAAATCACTGCATGGGCTCAGGAACATTCCCAGAAATCATCGTCCTGTCAACACAGTTGGCCGTGCCATCCACCAATGACAGTTAAAGCTGAATCATGGGAGAGAAGAAGCCATATGTGACCAGGATCCAGAACCACCGTGGTCGAGCCGTCTTCTCTGGACCAGAGCTCCTTTAACATGGACTGAGGAAACATGGAAAACTGTTCTGTGGTCAGAGGAAACCTTGGACGCCGTGTCCTGTGGTCTAAAGAGGAGAGGGAGCATCCAGCTTGTTCTCCTGGCTCAGGTCTAAAGCCTGCATCTCTGATGGTATGGGGAAGGTTGCATTAGTGCCTATGGGCAGTTCTAACATCTGGAACTATCAATGCTGGAAAAGTAGAGAGAGCTTTTAGAGCCACATATGCTCCCATCCAGACAACGTCTCTGTCAGCAAGACCATGCCAGACCACAGACCACATCCATCACAACAGCATGGTTTCACAGGAGGAGAGTCCAGGTCCTGAACTGGTCTGCCTGCAGTCCAGACCTTTCCCCAACAGAAAAAATTTAGAGCAAAGAAGACCCAGGACTGTTAAGCAGATAGAATCCTACATCAGAAAAGAATGGGACAACGTTCCTCTCCTATCAGCTGGTCCCAGACATTCACACACTGTTGTTAAAGAAGAGGGGATGTTCCAAACATGGACCTGTCCCTACTTTTTTGAGATGTGTTGCTGCCATCTAACTCCAAATTTACCAAAATGGTAAAATGTCTCAGTTTCACATCTGATCTGATGTTTCTATTCTATTATGAATCAAATATGGGTTTATACCATTTTACATTTTGTTTTTTTTTTTGTTCTACACATCGACCCAATTTTTTTGGAATTGGTGTTGTACAGAGAAAGACTATCAGCTCTGTTGTGTAGCCAAATATTGTGATTCGTTGCTCCATAAAAGATACTTCTTTGCATAAAGAGTCTCCTGCACAGTTAAGGACGGTGACTGCCCGGTCCAAATAGAGTAAAAATGACTGCAGTTTCTATGATGCATGAACTTTCCAGAGATCAAGAAAACAGTTCAACCTCTACATGACCTCAAAAAAGTTTTTGCTGTTCTGTAACCAGGCAGTAAATCAGTCAGTCAGCGGCTCTACATGACTGTTCCTGAAGGCGACGAGGATATGACCGGTGTTGCTGTTGTTTCTAGATCAATACTCCATCCGTCTATGTGAGCCAGGATCAGAACCTGGTCTATGTGGGATACCAGGTCTGGCTTGGTGCATTTCTGTTAAAAAGGCCGTATAACTCCAGCTTCCTCTTCTCAGACCAGATTTCTACACGCTGTATCTGGAGGAGCCGGATAAATCTGGACACAGCTACGGTCCTGTGAGCGGAGGGGTGAGTTAAGAAGACTCAGTGAATCACATAACTGTGAGAAATGAAAGAGAAAAGAACACATAACAAGTAACTCCAAAGCGCTGCTTAGATGTTAGACGTCTGGATATGCTTGATTTTTCCAAAATAAGAGCAAAACCTAAAAAAACTGTGGTTTATAAATGACAAAGTGGAGCAACAACATCTGACATTTAGGAGCCTTTTATTCAAACAGATGGCAGATATTCTCTAAGACCTGTTTATACAGACACATAAATACACCTCTAATGGAGGAGTTAATGAAGAGGATAAACAAACGCCAACACTGTTACCAAACATGACCACATTGTTGAGTCTGAGTGTTCCTGTTCATGCGATTTGACTGTTAGTAATCAGTAGGATTAGCTGATCTTTCCAGTGCAGTCTGAACAGGCCCACCATCTGGAACAACTGGGGCCTTAAAGCCCAGTAAATGGGGTCCTCCCTTAATGATGCAATTCTTAAATCATCCATCCATCCATTTTCTATACTGCTTATCCCTTTAGGGGGCAGGGCTGATGCCTATCCCAGCTGTCATTAGGTGTGGAGGGTTCACCCTGGACTGGTCGTTAGTCAATCGCAGGGCTGATTACTTCAAATTAATGTATCAGTTAAATCAGATGCCAGCAGCCATCAATGACACTCAGTGTGTCAGCTTGAGGAGTCGACACTTCAGCAGTAAAACCAACAACTTCACCCAGTAAAAACCAACAACTTCACCCAGTAAAAACCAACAACTTCACCCAGTAAAAACAACAACTTCACCCAGTAAAAACCAACAACTTCACCCAGTGAAAACCAACAACTTCACCCAGTAAAAACCAACAACTTCACCCAGTAAAAACCAACAACTTCACCCAGTAAAAACCAACAACTTCACCCAGTAAAAACCAGCAACTTCACCCAGTAAAAACCAACAACTTCACCCAGTAAAAACCAACAACTTCACCCAGTAAAAACCAACAACTTCACCCAGTAAAAACCAGCAACTTCACCCAGTAAAAACCAGCAACTTCACCCAGTAAAAACCAACAACTTCACCCAGTAAAAACCAACAACTTCACCCAGTAAAAACCAACAACTTCACCCAGTAAAAACCAGCAACTTCACCCAGTAAAAACCAACAACTTCACCCAGTAAAAACAACAACTTCACCCAGTAAAAACCAGCAACTTCACCCAGTAAAAACCAGCAACTTCACCCAGTGAAAACAACAACTTCACCCATTAAAAAACAACAACTTCACCCAGTAAAAACCAACAACTTAACCCAGTTAAAACAACAACTTCACCCAGTAAAAACCAACAACTTCACCCAGTAAAAACCAACAACTTAACCCAGTTAAAACAACAACTTCACCCAGTAAAAACCAACAACTTCACCCAGTAAAAACAACAACTTCACCCAGTAAAAACCAACAACTTCACCCATTAAAAACCAACAACTTCACCCAGTAAAAACCAACAACTTCACCCAGTAAAAACCAACAACTTCACCCAGTAAAAACCAACAACTTCACCCAGTAAAAACCAACAACTTCACCCAGTAAAAACAACAACTTCACCCATTAAAAAACAACAACTTCACCCAGTAAAAACCAACAACTTCACCCAGTAAAAACCAACAACTTCACCCAGTAAAAACCAACAACTTCACCCAGTAAAAACAACAACTTCACCCAGTAAAAACCAACAACTTAACCCAGTAAAAACCAACAACTTCACCCAGTAAAAACAACAACTTCACCCAGTAAAAACCAACTTCACCCAGTAAAAACCAACAACTTCACCCATTAAAAAACAACAACTTCACCCAGTAAAAACCAACAACTTCACCCAGTAAAAACAACAACTTCACCCAGTAAAAACCAACTTCACCCAGTAAAAACCAACAACTTCACCCATTAAAAAACAACAACTTCACCCAGTAAAAACCAACAACTTCACCCAGTAAAAACCAACAACTTCACCCAGTAAAAACCAACAACTTCACCCAGTAAAAACCAACAACTTCACCCAGTAAAAACCAACAACTTCACCCAGTAAAAACCAACAACTTCACCCAGTAAAAACAACAACTTCACCCAGTAAAAACCAACTTCACCCAGTAAAAACCAACAACTTCACCCATTAAAAAACAACAACTTCACCCAGTAAAAACCAACAACTTCACCCAGTAAAAACCAACAACTTCACCCAGTAAAAACCAACAACTTCACCCAGTAAAAACCAACAACTTCACCCAGTAAAAACCAACAACTTCACCCAGTAAAAACCAACAACTTAACCCAGTTAAAACAACAACTTCACCCAGTAAAAACCAACAACTTCACCCAGTAAAAACCAACAACTTAACCCAGTTAAAACAACAACTTCACCCAGTAAAAACCAACAACTTCACCCAGTAAAAACCAACAACTTCACCCAGTAAAAACCAACAACTTCACCCAGTAAAAACCAACAACTTAACCCAGTTAAAACAACAACTTCACCCAGTAAAAACCAACAACTTCACCCAGTAAAAACCAACAACTTCACCCAGTAAAAACCAACAACTTCACCCAGTAAAAACCAACAACTTCACCCAGTAAAAACCAACAACTTCACCCAGTAAAAACCAACAACTTCACCCAGTAAAAACCAACAACTTAACCCAGTAAAAACCAACAACTTAACCCAGTAAAAACCAACAACTTAACCCAGTAAAAACCAACAACTTCACCCAGTAAAAACCAACAACTTCACCCAGTAAAAACCAACTTCACCCAGTAAAAACCAACAACTTCACCCAGTAAAAACCAACAACTTCACCCAGTAAAAACAACAACTTCACCCAGTAAAAACCAACTTCACCCAGTAAAAACCAACAACTTAACCCAGTAAAAACCAACAACTTCACCCAGTAAAAACAACAACTTCACCCAGTAAAAACCAACTTCACCCAGTAAAAACCAACAACTTCACCCATTAAAAAACAACAACTTCACCCAGTAAAAACCAACAACTTCACCCAGTAAAAACAACAACTTCACCCAGTAAAAACCAACAACTTCACCCATTAAAAAACAACAACTTCACCCAGTAAAAACCAACAACTTCACCCAGTAAAAACCAACAACTTCACCCAGTAAAAACAACAACTTCACCCAGTAAAAACCAACTTCACCCAGTAAAAACCAACAACTTCACCCATTAAAAAACAACAACTTCACCCAGTAAAAACCAACAACTTCACCCAGTAAAAACCAACAACTTCACCCAGTAAAAAACAACAACTTCACCCAGTAAAAACAACAACTTCACCCAGTAAAAACAACAACTTCACCCAGTAAAAACCAACAACTTCACCCAGTAAAAACCAACAACTTCACCCAGTAAAAAACAACAACTTCACCCAGTAAAAACAACAACTTCACCCAGTAAAAACCAACAACTTCACCCAGTAAAAACCAACAACTTCACCCAGTAAAAACCAACAACTTCACCCAGTCAAACCAACAACTTCACCCAGTAAAAACAACAACTTCACCCAGTAAAAACCAACAACTTCACACAGTACAAACAACAACTTCACCCAGTAAAAACAACAACTTCACCCATTAAAAAACAACAACTTCACCCAGTAAAAACAACAACTTCACCCAGTAAAAACCAACAACTTCACCCATTAAAAACCAACAACTTCACCCAGTAAAAACCAACAACTTCACCCAGTAAAAACCAACAACTTCACCCAGTAAAAACCAACAACTTCACCCAGTAAAACCAACAACTTCACCCAGTAAAAACAACAACTTCACCCAGTAAAAACCAACAACTTCACCCAGTAAAAACCAACAACTTCACCCAGTAAAAACCAACAACTTCACCCAGTAAAAACCAACAACTTCACCCAGTAAAAACCAACAACTTCACCCAGTAAAAACCAGCAACTTCACCCAGTAAAAACCAACAACTTCACCCAGTAAAAACAACAACTTCACCCAGTAAAAACCAACAACTTCACCCAGTGAAAACAACAACTTCACCCATTAAAAAACAACAACTTCACCCAGTAAAAACAACAACTTCACCCAGTAAAAACCAACAACTTCACCCATTAAAAAACAACAACTTCACCCAGTAAAAACAACAACTTCACCCAGTAAAAACCAACAACTTCACCCATTAAAAAACAACAACTTCACCCAGTAAAAACCAACAACTTCACCCAGTAAAAACCAACAACTTCACCCAGTAAAACCAGCAACCTCACCCACTAAAAACAACAACTTCACCCAGTAAAAACAACAACTTCACCCAGTAAAAACCAACAACTTCACCCATTAAAAAACAACAACTTCACCCAGTAAAAACCAACAACTTCACCCAGTAAAAACCAGCAACTTCACCCAGTAAAAACCAGCAACTTCACCCAGTGAAAACAACAACTTCACCCATTAAAAAACAACAACTTCACCCAGTAAAAACAACAACTTCACCCAGTAAAAACCAACAACTTCACCCATTAAAAAACAACAACTTCACCCAGTAAAAACAACAACTTCACTCAGTAAAAACCAACAACTTCACCCATTAAAAAACAACAACTTCACCCAGTAAAAACAACAACTTCACCCAGTAAAAACCAACAACTTCACCCAGTAAAAACCAACAACTTCACCCATTAAAAAACAACAACTTCACCCAGTAAAAACAACAACTTCACCCAGTAAAAACCAACAACTTCACCCATTAAAAAACAACAACTTCACCCAGTAAAAACAACAACTTCACCCAGTAAAAACCAACAACTTCACCCAGTAAAAACCAACAACTTCACCCAGTAAAAACCAACAACTTCACCCATTAAAAAACAACAACTTCACCCAGTAAAAACCAACAACTTCACCCAGTAAAAACCAACAACTTCACCCATTAAAAAACAACAACTTCACACAATAAACCCAAAAACTTCCCCCATTAAAACCAACAAATTCACCCATTAAAAAACAACAACTTCACCCAGTAAAAACCAACAACTTCACCCAGTAAAAACCAACAACTTCACCCATTAAAAAACAACAACTTCACCCAGTAAAAACCAGCAACTTCACCCAGTAAAAACCAACAACTTCACCCAGTAAAAACCAACAACTTCACCCATTAAAAAACAACAACTTCACCCAGTAAAAACAACAACTTCACCCAGTAAAAACCAACAACTTCACCCATTAAAAAACAACAACTTCACCCAGTAAAAACCAACAACTTCACCCAGTAAAAACCAACAACTTCACCCAGTAAAAACAACAACTTCACCCAGTAAAAACCAACAACTTAACCCAGTAAAAACCAACAACTTCACCCAGTAAAAACCAACAACTTCACCCAGTAAAAACCAACAACTTCACCCAGTAAAAACCAACAACTTCACCCAGTAAAAACCAACAACTTAACCCAGAAAAAAACAACAACTTAACCCAGTAAAAACAACAACTTCACCCAGTCAAACCAACAACTTCACCAAGTAAAAACCAACAACTTCACCCAGTAAAAAACAACAACTTCACCCAGTAAAAACAACAACTTCACCCAGTAAAAACCAACTTCACCCAGTAAAAACCAACAACTTCACCCAGTAAAAACCAACAACTTCACCCAGTAAAAACCAACAACTTCACCCAGTAAAAACCAACAACTTCACCCAGTAAAAACCAACTTCACCCAGTAAAAACCAACAACTTCACCCAGTAAAAACCAACTTCACCCAGTAAAAACCAACAACTTCACCCATTAAAAAACAACAACTTCACCCAGTAAAAACCAACAACTTCACCCAGTAAAAACAACAACTTAACACAGGAAAAAACAACAAATGCACCCAGTAAAACCAACAACTTCACCCAGTAAAAACCAACAACTTCACCCAGTAAAAACCAACAACTTAACCCAGTTAAAACAACAACTTCACCCAGTAAAAACCAACAACTTCACCCAGTAAAAACCAACAACTTAACCCAGTTAAAACAACAACTTCACCCAGTAAAAACCAACAACTTCACCCAGTAAAAACCAACAACTTCACCCAGTAAAAACCAACAACTTCACCCAGTAAAAACCAACAACTTCACCCAGTAAAAACCAACAACTTCACCCAGTAAAAACCAACAACTTAACCCAGTTAAAACAACAACTTCACCCAGTAAAAACAACAACTTCACCCATTAAAAAACAACAACTTCACCCAGTTAAAACAACAACTTCACACAGTAAAAACCAACAACTTCACCCAGTAAAAACCAACAACATCACCCAGTAAAAACAAACAACTTCACCCAGTAAAAACAAACAACTTAACCCAGTTAAAACAACAACTTCACCCAGTAAAAACCAACAACTTCACCCAGTAAAAACCAACAACTTCACCCAGTAAAAACCAACAACTTAACCCAGTTAAAACAACAACTTCACCCAGTAAAAACCAACAACTTCACCCAGTAAAAACCAACAACTTCACCCAGTAAAAACCAACAACTTCACCCAGTAAAAACCAACAACTTAACCCAGTTAAAACAACAACTTCACCCAGTAAAAACCAACAACTTCACCCAGTAAAAACCAACAACTTAACCCAGTTAAAACAACAACTTGTTCGCCTCCTACTTCACTGACAAGGTTTCTACCATCAGCAACCAATTCTCTGAGCCTGTCCAACTCAGTTTTCTGCCACCAGCTAGTGATGCATCACTTAGCTCATTCTCTCCACTAAGTGAGAGCGAGGTCACCAGGCTTCTGCTTGACTCTAAGCCCACAACCTGTCCCCTCGATCCGATACCATCACATCTCTTGCAGGCGATTGAGCCCACAATCAGCCCTGCTGTGAGTTGTATCATTAACTCCTCTCTGTCCACAGGTGTTTTCCCAGCTGCTTTCAAGCAAGCGCGGGTTACACCACTGCTCAAAAAACCCACTCTCAACCCAGCCCTGGTTGAAAATTACAGGCCGGTCTCACTTCTCCCATTCCTATCAAAAATACTGGAGCGCACAGTCTTCAACCAGCTCTCAGAACACTTGCAGAACAATGATCTACTTGATCAGAATCAGTCTGGCTTTAGGCGGGGCCACTCTACTGAAACTGCACTTTTGTCGGTAACGGAATCACTTCGCTTGGCCAGAGCAGCTGGTCAGTCCTCAGTTCTCTTACTGCTGGATCTGTCTGCTGCCTTTGACACAGTAAACCACCAAATCCTCCTCTCCACACTCTCTTCACTTGGTATCTCAGGATCTGCCCTACAGTGGTTTAATTCTACCTCACAGGAGATCTTTTAGAGTATCATGGAAGGGAGGAGTGTCTAAACTGCATGGCTTATCAACAGGGGTGCCTCAAGGGTCTGTGCTTGGTCCCCTACTTTTCTCAATATACACCACCTCACTTGGTGCAATCATGGCTTTCTTATCACTGCTATGCAGACGACACACAGCTATTCCTGTCCTTTCCACCAGATGACTCAACTGTATCAGCTTGGATCTCATCCTGCCTTGCTGATATTTCTAAATGGATGAGGGAACGTCACCTTCAGCTCAACCTGCCCAAAACGGAGCTCATTATCATCCCAGCCAGTCCCACTATGGAACCGCAGATCAGTATCCAGCTTGGATCAAATAATCTCTTGCCCACTAAGTCAGCCCGGAATCTGGGTGTCATGATTGATGACCAGCTAACCTTCAAGCTCCATGTGGCCTCGATTGCTCGGTCCTGCCGTTTCGCCTCTACAACATCAAGAGGATCAGACCCTACTTGACAGAGCATGCTACACAACTCCTGGTACAGGCTCTTATAATATCACGTATTGACTACTGTAACTCATTACTGGCAGGCCTACCTGCATGCACAGTTATACCTCTGCAGTTGATCCAGAACGCAGCAGCACGTCTGGTCTTCAACCAACCCAAGAGAGCTCATGTCACGCCTCTTTTAATCTCTCTACACTGGCTTCCAGTTGCAGCTCGCATTAAATTCAAAACTCTAATCATTGCTTACAAAGCAGTAACTAAAACTGCTCCTGTTTACCTGGAGTCCCTCATCCAGGTCTACACCCCTTCTCGCCCACTACGCTCAGCCAGCGAAAGGCGCCTGGTACTTCCAGCACATCATGCTCCTAAGTCACTAGCTCGACTCTTCTCCTCTGTTGTCCCTAAATGGTGGAATGAATTACCCAACTACATTCGATCTACAGACTCCCTGTCTACTTTCAAGAGAAGGCTAAAGACCCAGCTCTTCAGAGAACACTTTGCACTTAGCTAGGCAATTCTCTACTGTTGTCCCCAGTAGTAGATTGAGTCTCAGCCAGACTATTCTCCACTGCTGTCCCCAGTGGTTGAATGAGTTTCCCAACTATAGTTAGCTCGCACTGTCCTGCTCTACTTCTGGGATTTCCTTGCCCAGCTCTTTGGGAATGATCCAGCACTTGGTACTTGGTAAATAGTTGTTGTGAAGCCTAATGAATGGCGATTAGTGATCCCACATTTTCCTTGATTCATTGTTGCTGTCTAATAACAAAAAAAAAAAAACATAAAAACAACAAAAAAAAAAAAACAAAAAAAAAAACAACTACATAAACAACGTATATTTTAGGTACTCTGCCTTAAACTCTACACGGCAGCACTTGCGTCCAATTGGACCTGAAGCACTTGATGGCACTTACTGATGTTGTTTCTTCTTGTCTAGATCATTGCTTGTGTTGTTCTTGCTCTCAAATGTACGTCGCTTTGGAGAAAAGCGTCTGCTAAATGACATTGTAACATTGTAACATTGTAACTTCACCCAGTAGTATACTTTACTACAGCTGAAGTATACAGCTGTAGTAAAGGCCCAGACTTCCTTTAGCTCCATCTGTCTCTGCACATCCCCCAGTCATTGGCAGGACTCTCTGTTCTTCTCCTCACATCAAACAGGCACAGCCTTCCCAAGAGCTCCGTCTGCTTTCCTTATGTGTATATGATTGCAGTTGATAATAGTGTATTCATTTCCCTACATAAACATACAGTTCATAAAGGCGATGACAGACTCATCAGCCATAATCATCCACATGCTTGGTAGTTAGTTTTGTTTTCTGTTTTGGCTTGAGTGAAACCCTCAGATGTTCTGTCTTGTTTAAACCGGGATGCCCTGTGGGATCGTGTCTACTTCTCAGATCTTGAGTTACACACACAGTGGGCCAGTTAGAATAACTTTTGAACATCCAGCCTCCAGCTGCTGAGATAGCCATCAGGCTACTGTCTGTGTGGAGCTCCAAGGACGATGACATGGTCTCTTCAGACTGCTGTTTGATGGCTGCGCCACGGCTTGATTTTATTTTGGTGAACACGCTAACAGGACCGAGCTTTCATATGAGCTGTTCTACAGAATACAAGGCTGCTTCTTATTTTCTAGAAGTCACATGGAAATCTTAGTGGAGACAGACCAAACATTTGATTCCAGTTAATTCTGTTTTTGTTGCTTTGTTGTTGGTGACAGATTTAAGGTCTACATCTACGAGCCCAATTCCAAAAAAGTTGAGGCACTGTGTATAAATAAAAACCGAGGTCAATGACAGAAACAACTCCGCCTCTCATCCAATGACAGCTGGGATAGACTCCAGCCCCCTCTGACCCCTGACGGGATAAGCAGTACAGAAAAAAGTATTCAAACTGAGACATTTTACCATTTCATAAAAATGTTAGCTCATTTGGAGTAAGATGGCAGCAACACATCTCAAAAAAGTAGGGACAGGGCCACGTTGACCATTGTGTAGCATCTCCTCTTCTTCTAACTTCAGTCTGTAAACGTCAGGGAAGTGATGAGACCAGCTGATAGGAGAGGAATGTTTTCTGTTGGTGAAAGGTCTGGACTGCAGCCAGACCAGTTCAGGACCTGGACTCTTCTCCTGTAAAGCCGTGCTGTTGTGATGGATGTGGTCTGTGGTTTAGCGTGGTCTTACTGACAGAGACGTTGTCTGGATGGAAGCATATGTTGCTCTAAAACAGGGACGTCAAACTCAATCACAGCAGGGGCCGAATTCTGAATTTGGGTCCAACCTGAGGGCCGAGCAGGGTCCACATTTAATCATAAACTGTCAACCTCATTTTCACCAGCAATGAACTATGGGGGGGGGGGGGGATCTTAGCACTGATGATAAAGGATTTAAGATCAAAAAGGTCAACAGGATCATTTAAAAGGCTCAAAATATGAGAAAAAAATTCAGCCTTATTAGCTGAAAGGTTGAAAACATGGCATTTAAAGACAAAATAAAAAATAGAAATAAAAGGCAAATACATGAGATAGAGAGTCGAAATCATGATTCTTTTTTTGTTTTCTGTAATTTTATTTTTATTGGCAACCAAACATGTACATGACATGAAACAACATTTTACATCCATTTGGTTTTCCATTTTCTTGCTCCTCCACATGTTGTCACCAAAAAGTTCCGTATTCACAGCACAGTAGAAACAAGAGTAAAGGTTATGGGACATGTCCAACATCCGATCCAGTTAAAGTCCTTCTCCATTGACTAACATGTGAGCCTTGGTGCCATACAGTCAACAAAGCTACAAATCAGAACTATTTACAGAATAACTGTGGGTAATGGTCCTAACTAGCTCATATATTTACAACTTCATCAAATTCATGCCTGATGGGTTTAATATATTCTATCCAGCTTGACCTTATATTAGCAAATTTGTCATGTTGCAGTCTTAGGGAGTATGTTAATTTTTCCATTTTACGTATTTGGTGGATTAAATCTACCCAATCTTCAATCGAAGGTGCTTGAGGCTTCAGCCATCTGCGAGTTATGGCTTTTTTACCTGCAGCCAACAGACTCTTAATAAGGGTTCTATTACTGGAGCGCATTTCTTCTGGGACGTTGCAGAGATATAAAACATCAAATCTGAAAGGGATTGATCTGATAACTGCCTGAACAGCGTGATGAATGCTTTTTCAATACTCCCCAAGCGCAGGGCATGACCAAAATACATGAAAATGATTCACATCTTTGGTCTGGCATCGTCTCCAGCATTCTGTGTTATATATCCTGGAGATCATTTTAGTGTTGTTGTTAGATTTGTAGGCTGTCACAAAGATGGAGTCTTTAGTAATATTCCCCACATAATGCTGTATTTGCAAAAATCTGTGCAAGTCTTGTTGCTCAAGGTTAAATTCTTCCTTCACAGTTTCAAAAGTCTTCATCACCCCTTTGTGTAACTGAGTGCATTATGCTGTAACACCTCGTCCCGCCCATCTACAGATCCTTTTATCATTTGAATTAGGGGAAAAAATCGCCATTGAAGGCACACCACCTCAATATTTCAGAGGACTCCTGTATTTGACAAAGCTTTTGAGTCTCTCTCCAAATTTTCAAGGATAGAGTAATAAAGGGATTTGTTTTATCTGAAACATAGTCTAATAATTTTACATCTGAAATCACAGCTTGAAGTGGGACAGTGTTAGAAAGCGCCAGCTCCAAGTCCTTCCATCTTGCAACGTAACGACGGTTACACCAGCACACAAGAGGCCGAAGCTGAGCTGCATAGTAGAACTCCAACAAGCATGGGAGACCCAATCCCCCATACTCTTTAAAGTTGTAAAGTTTAATATTTGATTTTGGCCTTTTACCCCCCCATATATATCTAGATATGACTTTATCCTATGCTACAAATTGTTGTTTTGTCACCTCTACAGGCAACGTTTGAAATAAGTACAGCAAGCGGGGCAAAATACTCATTTTAACAGATTCAATTCTTGAACTCAGGTTCAGGAATGGAATAAGATGCCATCTTTTTAAATCTGCTCTTAATTTAGAATTTAGAGGGCCATAATTGATGTCAAATAAACTTGCTAGGTCTTTTGGTAGGTGTACTCCCAAATATTTAATAGATTTTGCATCCCATTTTAATTTATATTTTATTTTGATTTCCTTAGTGGGTTCATAGTTAAGACAAAGAGCTTGTGTTTGGAAACATTAAGCTTATAGCCAGACATACAACCATAATCCTCCAACAGAGACATAAGTTTAGGGAAAGACTGATTGGGTTTTTCAAAAAAAAAACAACAAAATATCATCCGCAAATAGCGCCAGTTTTTGCTCCGCCCCAGCAGTTAGAACTCCTTTTATATTTTCATTTTGACCAATCCATTGACTCAGGGGCTCAATAAATAAAGCAAACAGGAGGGGAGATACGGCCATCCCTGCCTGCGTCCCTGTTGTATAGTAAAAGGGCTGGACAGGTCACCACCAACTTTAATCCTGGAGTATAAAACTTGAATCACATTTATGAAATCTTCATGAAAACCAAATCTGTGTAGGGTTCTATTCAAAAGTTTCCAGCTAACTGTGTCAAAAGCTTTTTGAGCATCTGAACTAGTCAGGGCTGACTCCACCTTATTCTCAGTGACATGCCTTATTATATGAAATGATCTTCTTACATTATCTTGCGTTTGTCTCTGCTTGATGAAACCCGTCTGGTTTCAGTTAATAAGATCAGGCAGACATTTTTCAAGTCTCCTTGCTATAATAGATGTAAAGAGTCTGTAGTCTACATCCAAGACACTAATAGGTCTGAGGTTATCACACACTTGACGGTCTTTACCTTCTTTGGGTAATTTCAGAATTTCTCAGTACATCATTAAAAACCCTCACTGATAAAGGTGCCAACTTGTCTCTCAAGGCCTTGTACCATTCGGTGGTGAAGCCGTCTGCTCCTGGAGAGCTGCCCGTCTTTAACCTTGTAATGGCCTGATTCATTTCTAGTGGTGTCACTTCTGATCTAAGAAAATCATTTTGGGTGTCCGTGATTGTTCGTAGATGAAGTGAGTGTAAAAAATCATCTATCTCACAGTCATTTGCTTCTTGTTGCTGAGAGTACAGTTTTAGAGAGAATGAGACCAAACACTGTTGGACTGCTTCCTGATCATAAACAACCTCGTTCGTCCCAGGCTGTCTAAGTTTGTACGGTGAGCTGTCAGCTTGTTTTCTCTTCAGTTTATAGGCCAACAGTTTTGATGCTTTACCACCTACTTCCCAATATTTTTAAGAAAGAACAGTTTCTTTTGTATTTCTTGTGAATATATTTCATCAGTGTCCTGTCTGACTTTTTAAACTTTTTGTTCTGTGTCCAGGTCCATAGACTCTTTATGTTCTCTCTGCAGTTGCTTCAACTGGGCTTGCAGATCATTTACCTTTTCTTGTCTTAGTTTTTTCTAGTAAGCTGTACGGGCGATGATATTTCCCCTCACGACTGCCTTGAGTGCATCCCAGAGCAAGGGCAGCGCCACCTCCCCGGTACCATTTAACTCCAAATATTCTCGAATTTCCCTCCCTAAAGCTTCTCGAGAGCTATTTAGAAAACTTGGATTTAATCTCCACAATGTATGTCTGTTTTTCTGTTTAAATTAATAGTAAGATATATAGGGCTATGATCAGAGATATCAATATTCCCTATATCACATCTGGTAATCCTATTTCTCTCTGTGTTGTACATGAAAAATCATCAATGTGGGAGTAAACAGAGTGTGGTAGAGTGGGTAGAGATCCCTCCACACGTCTAAGAAGCCCATGTCCTGCATAAAGACATTCATTTTCTGGCTCAGTTTGTTTCATCTACTAATGGGTCTTGTGGAGTCAAGTTTTTCATGAAGTTTTATATTGAAGTCACCTCCACATATAAAAGTTCCTTCAGCCTCCGTAGTCATGAGATCAAGTATTTGGAGGCACATAAACGTTTAATAGGGTCATATCTTTTTTCTCAAGTATATGTTCATATGTAAGACAATCATTTATTCAAATTGCTGCTCCCCTTTTTTTGAAAGATTTATGTGAGGAAGAGTAAACGCAGTTAAAGCCATGTCTTCCTAATTTTACATGTTCTGATTCATTGAGGTGCGTCTCCTGGAGGAATGCCACATGTATTTTCTCCTTTTTCAGTTTGGATAGTATTTTGCCCCTTTTTATTGGATTATGCACCCCATTAACTTTAAATGAAATTATTTTTATCCGTTGTGTGTTTTGCATTTCTTACCCTGAAATTCTAGCCTTCCCTTGTCGTATCTGAGAGTATTTGACCATTCCACCACATGAACAAGTAACATTACTGAACAACAGCGTGAACACTGAAAGAAAACTGTTTTGGTTTCATTTTGAACTTTCAGAGCCTCCAAACATCCAGTCTGAGCTAAGACCTTACTGGAGCTCTGAGGGAAACCCTTAGTGAAGCAAAGGGCCCTCTCCATAGTGAGAGTACTTCTGGAGTAATGGCATGTTTTAACCTCCTGACCCCCCACCCACCTCCAAGTTTCTTATCCTCGTCATATGTGAGAAAAAAAGGCAGAGGGATTACCTCCAAGAGACCAAGTTTTTCTTACACCAAAAAGTCCCTCATGACCCCTTGTCACCGGCGTTGGCGTCTCTCTGTAGCATCTCCACATCTTGCAGGAGGTCATCATCTCTCCCCTGCGCTGGCCACCCATCACTCTCTCTCCAGCCACTCGTCATCAGAAACAGATGCTTTAATTCCAAGTGCCTGTAAGTCCTCTGCTGCTTCCCCTCAGAACTGTATGTTTTTACGCCCTCCTTCAGGTGGACCCTCAGTTTGGCCGGATAAGGAGTCTAGAACCTCTTAATTTCAGCGTACTCACGTCTCTTCTTCTGGAGACCCGGTGAATAATCAGGATCCATGTAGACTCGGCTTCCCTTGTACTGTAGGTTTTTCCTGGTCCAAGCTCTCCTCAGCACCTGTTGCTCATGCTGGTAGTTGATGAACCTCACCATGAGCGGTCGTGGGGGAGCGTTGTTGTTAGCGGGTCTCTGCTGCAGAGGGCGGTGGGCTCGTTCCAGCTGAAGGGTGGTGTCTCCCAGTAAATCCAAAAGCTCCTTCAGAAATGTTTCAGTCCACTGCGTCAGGTCCCCGACTCCGAACCTTCAGCCACGCCATAAATCCGCAGGTTGTTTCTCCGTGTGTAATCCTCCAGCTCTTCACATCGTTCCTCGAGCAGCTTAGCAGGCGAGTGGAGCGGGCCGGCCCGTCCTCCACCTGGTTAATACGACCCCCCGCGTCGGTCAGGCGTTCCCCCATTTTCTCAATAGATTGTTCCAGCGAGGACACCCCTGCTGCCATTGCCGTCAACTTCTCATTGTTTTTGCATCTAAACCCCCTGCGCTCAGACATTATCGCTGCGCTGGCGTCGGGCTCTTCCTCATCATAATCGGAGTTGGCGCTAGCATTAGCATCCCTGTGTTTGCACTGCTGGAAAAAGTTGGTTTTATTATCTTTGTTTTTACTCTAGGGTGCCTTCTTTTCCTTCGAGTTTCTGCTGTAGTGACTCATGTTAATAAAAACAGTAAGTCTCACGTATCTTTTAAACTTGTAATTTCACGGAGGTGGGTAGTTTTGGATGTAGGGAGATTGATCGGCAGCTGCCATGTCAGTCCAAAAACATGATTCTTAACAGTCAAAATATAAGATAAAATCAAAATCATTGGTTTAAAATGTCAAAGTGTGAGAAAAACATTTAAATTTTGAGTTTTAAAGCCCTAAATATGAGTTCAAATTTAAAATTGAGGCTCTCAAAGGTCAAATTATGAGATAAGAGTCAAAGTAAGAAGCTAAAAAGTTTTAATAAAGTGAGAAAAAATCATAATCATGAGTTTAAATGGCCAAAATATTACTTAAAATTTCAAAATTGAGGATCTAAAAGGTCAAAAAACGAGATAAAAAGTCAAAATTGTGAATTGAAAATGTCAACATATGAAATAAAAAGTCAAAAATATAACCTTGAATCATAACTGTGAAGTGAAAACATAAATGTATTTTACCACAATCCTGACTTTTTATCTAATTAATTTGAACTTTTTACTGTTTCTAATGACCTTACAAGGATATTTTAAATCCTCATGGTAAAGTTTACATTTTGAAACTGGAGGAAATCTGCAGACCTTAAACCAGTGGGCCAGTTATAATAAAAATATGATAGGATCTGGTGGGCCGGGTGTAACTGTACCACTGGCCAGATTTGGCCCCCAGGCCTTGAGTTTGACACCCCTGCTCTAAAAGCTGTCTCTACTCTCAGCGTTGATAGTTCCTCTCCAGATGTTAGAGCTGCCCACATAGGCACTAATGCAACCCCATAC
This sequence comes from Cheilinus undulatus, assembly GCF_018320785.1. NCBI lineage: Eukaryota > Metazoa > Chordata > Actinopteri > Labriformes > Labridae > Cheilinus > Cheilinus undulatus. The sequence continues at coordinate 7,539,774 of NC_054880.1, forward strand.
CATCAGAGATGCAGGCTTTAGACCTGAGCCAGGAGAACCAGCTGGATGCTCCAGATCCTCTGTAGTCCACAGGACACGGCGTCCAAGGTTTCCTAAAAGCATTTCTGGAGTGTAAACTGGGAGGTGATTCAAGTGTCGCAGAGTAGAACGTTGCAAGCTTATATTCTATAAACCATCATTATTATTGTTATCATCATTATGATGATAAAGATAATAATCACAGTAAGGCAACACTTCAACGCTTAAATTAGTTGTGATTTAAAAACTTTGATCACATTTACTTTAATATTTCTAGATAGTGAAACAAATGCAGTTTGTCATACTGACTGATCGTTTGCTGTTTAGATAAAAATGGAAATGAGAAGAAATGAAATTATTATCATAAGAGGAGTGAAATAGTTTTCATGTCTGTAATATTCCTCTGTTCATCACTTTTCCTCCGTTTATCACATGAATTATAAGTTTGAGTGAATTTACTCTTTAAATCGGGGCTAGTAAAATTAAAGTCAAATTGATCTCTTGTTTTGGTGGGCGGTCGACAGGCGTGTCACTTTAAATGAAGTTTACGCAGAGAATTGTGGGTCGTCTGTTCATCTCTCCTTTGCTAAAGGATGGTCCGGTGTTTCTTAGGCTAAAGGAGATAATATAGGAAGTAACGAAGCTCCTTTCCTTATCAGTTAGAGAATTCGAACGGCCTTTATCATGGCCGACACTAAAATACTTCCGGGTCGTCTACTCTATAACCAACAATCAATGCTGCTTAAATATCAGGTCATGTCAGGTTGTAGCTGCTCAAATATCCCAAAAAATTCAACTCCAAACAAGTCCAAGTAGAGCTGGATTTATTTACACTGGAGTTCTACCAAAATACCAGTGCATCATGCCAGTCTCTCCTCTGCATGGTTGCAACATTTTTTCATTCTTCCTGAAAACTTACTCCCTCTTCATTCCTGCCTTAACCATCAGGGCATGGATTTATATGAAATATGACTAAGAAGAAGAAGGATTTGAGCTTATCTTAGCCTGAAGCTGTCTCTGGAGGTAAAAGGAGCTTTCTCGGGAGGATTTCTGTAACTAGGACTTCTGTGTTTTGTCATCTTTCCTGTAGCTGATTGAAGCCGTCCAGGGCGTGGACAAGATCATGGGTCAGCTCATGAACGGGCTCAAACAAATCGGCCTCCACCGCTGCCTCAACATCATCATCGTAGCCGATCACGGTAAAAAACACTTGAAACATCTTCTCTGCGTTAGATTCGTCATTCTAAACAAATGATTCTCTGTAAAGTCATGGATCCAGCTACTGTTTATGAGTTCCAGGGGAAGAATTCCTCAGTTTGATAAACCAGAAAGATTCTGAGGTAGAGTCTGACTCATCACACATCATCAGCCCATTCTTATGGTATGATTTCAAAATACAGAGCTGATAGTGATTCTGTTCTGTTTATTCAGTCACGGCTGATTGCTGAGTCCGTATTTAGTGGTGTGATGTGGAGACAGCCGCAAAAAATAAACTATGTCAGGTTTTTACTTCTCTGCATGACGTGGAAAAGCCAGTTTCAACAGGAGAATATTTGAGTGTCTTAAAGCAGCAAGCCTGGAAGGTGTAGATGAGGACAACCTTTAAAATATTTCCTAGTGTAGATGAGGACAACCTTTAAAATATTTCCTAGTGTAGATGAGGACAAGCTTAAAAATATTTTCTAGAGTGTAGACGAGGACATGCTTTAAAATATTTCCTAGAGTGTAGACAAGGACAAGCTTTAAAATATTTCCTAGAGTGTAGACAAGGACAAGCTTTAAAATATTTCCTAGAGTGTAGACGAGGACATGCTTTAAAATATTTCCTTGAGTGTAGACGAGGACAAGCTTTAAAATATGTCCTAGTGTAGATGAGGACATGCTTTAAAATATTTCCTAGTGTAGACGAGGACAAGCTTTAAAATATTTCGTAGTGTAGATGAGGACAAGCTTTAAAATATTTCCTAGTGTAGACGAGGACATGCTTTCAAATATTTCCTAGTGTAGACGAGGACAAGCTTTAAAATATTTCCTATAGTGTAGATGAGGACAAGCTTTAAAATATTTCCTAGTGTAGACGAGGACATGCTTTAAAATATTTCCTAGTGTAGACGAGGACAAGCTTTAAAATATTTCATAGTGTAGATGAGGACAAGCTTTAAAATATTTCCTAGTGTAGACGAGGACAAGCTTTAAAATATTTCCTAGTGTAGACGAGGACAAGCTTTAAAATATTTCCTAGAGTAGATGAGGACAAGCTTTAAAATATTTCCTTTCGTGTAGATGAGGACGAGCTTTAAAATATTTCCTAGTGTAGATGAGGACAAGCTTTAAAATATTTCCTAGTGTAGACGAGGACAAGCTTTAAAATATTTCCTAGAGTGTAGACGAGGACATGCTTTAAAATATTTCCTAGAGTGTAGACGAGGACAAGCTTTAAAATATTTCCTAGTGTAGACGAGGACAAGCTTTAAAATATTTCCTAGTGTAGACGAGGACAAGCTTTAAAATATTTCCTAGTGTAGACGAGGACATGCTTTAAAATATTTCCTAGTGTAGACGAGGACATGCTTTAAAATATTTCCTAGTGTAGACGAGGACAAGCTTTAAAATATTTCCTAGTGTAGACGAGGACATGCTTTAAAATATTTCCTATTGTAGACGAGGACAAGCTTTAAAATATTTCCTATTGTAGACGAGGACATGCTTTAAAATATTTCCTAGTGTAGACGAGGACAAGCTTTAAAATATTTCCTAGAGTAGATGAGGACAAGCTTTAAAATATTTCGTAGTGTAGACGAGGACAAGCTTTAAAATATTTCCTAGAGTAGACGAGGACAAGCTTTAAAATATTTCCTAGTGTAGACGAGGACAAGCTTTAAAATATTTCCTAGAGTGTAGACGAGGACAAGCTTTAAAATATTTCCTAGAGTAGATGAGGACAAGCATTAAAATATTTCGTAGTGTAGATGAGGACATGCTTTAAAATATTTCCTAGTGTAGACGAGGACAAGCTTTAAAATATTTCCTTTCGTGTAGACGAGGACAAGCTTTAAAATATTTCCTAGTGTAGATGAGGACAAGCTTTAAAATATTTCCTAGTGTAGACGAGGACATGCTTTAAAATATTTCCTATAGTGTAGATGAGGACAAGCTTTAAAATATTTCGTAGTGTAGACGAGGACATGCTTTAAAATATTTCCTTTCGTGTAGACGAGGACAAGCTTTAAAATATTTCCTAGAGTAGATGAGGACAAGCTTTAAAATATTTCGTAGTGTAGATGAGGACAAGCTTTAAAATATTTCCTAGTGTAGACGAGGACAAGCTTTAAAATATTTCCTAGAGTAGATGAGGACAAGCTTTAAAATATTTCCTTTCGTGTAGATGAGGACGAGCTTTAAAATATTTCCTAGAGTGTAGACGAGGACATGCTTTAAAATATTTCCTAGAGTGTAGACGAGGACAAGCTTTAAAATGTTTCCTAGAGTGTAGACGAGGACAAGCTTTAAAATATTTCGTAGTGTAGATGAGGACATGCTTTAAAATATTTCCTAGTGTAGACGAGTACAAGCTTCAAAATAATTCCTAGTGTAGATGAGGACAAGCTTTAAAATATTTCATAGTGTAGACGAGGACAAGCATTAAAATATTTCGTAGTGTAGATGAGGACATGCTTTAAAATATTTCCTAGTGTAGACGAGGACAAGCTTTAAAATGTTTCCTAGAGTGTAGACGAGGACAAGCTTTAAAATATTTCCTAGGGTGTAGATGAGGACAAGCTTTAAAATATTTCCAAGTGTAGACGAGGACAAGCTTTAAAATATTTCCTAGTGTAGATGAGGACAAGCTTTAAAATATTTCCTAGTGTAGACGAGGACATGCTTTAAAATATTTCCTATAGTGTAGATGAGGACAAGCTTTAAAATATTTCGTAGTGTAGACGAGGACATGCTTTAAAATATTTCCTATTGTAGACGAGGACAAGCTTTAAAATATTTCCTAGAGTAGATGAGGACAAGCTTTAAAATATTTCCTAGAGTAGATGAGGACAAGCTTTAAAATATTTCCTAGTGTAGACGAGGACAAGCTTTAAAATATTTCCTAGAGTAGATGAGGACAAGCTTTAAAATATTTCCTTTCGTGTAGATGAGGACGAGCTTTAAAATATTTCCTAGAGTGTAGACGAGGACATGCTTTAAAATATTTCCTAGAGTGTAGACGAGGACAAGCTTTAAAATGTTTCCTAGAGTGTAGACGAGGACAAGCTTTAAAATATTTCCTAGGGTGTAGATGAGGACAAGCTTTAAAATATTTCCTAGTGTAGACGAGGACAAGCTTTAAAATATTTCGTAGTGTAGATGAGGACATGCTTTAAAATATTTCCTAGTGTAGACGAGAACAAGCTTTAAAATATTTCCTATAGTGTAGACCAGGACATGCTTTAAAATATTTCGTAGTGTAGATGAGGACATGCTTTAAAATATTTCCTTGTGTAGACGAGGACAAGCTTTAAAATATTTCGTAGTGTAGATGAGGACATGCTTTAAAATATTTCCTAGTGTAGACGAGTACAAGCTTTAAAATATTTCGTAGTGTAGATGAGGACATGCTTTAAAATATTTCCTAGTGTAGACGAGGACAAGCTTTAAAATATTTCGTAGTATAGATGAGGACATGCTTTAAAATATTTCCTAGAGTGTAGTACAAGCTTCAAAATAATTCCTAGTGTAGATGAGGACAAGCTTTAAAATATTTCATAGTGTAGACGAGGACAAGCATTAAAATATTTCGTAGTGTAGATGAGGACATGCTTTAAAATATTTCCTAATGTAGACGAGGACATGCTTTAAAATATTTCCTAGAGTGTAGACGAGGACAAGCTTTAAAATGTTTCCTAGAGTGTAGACGAGGACAAGCTTTAAAATATTTCCTAGGGTGTAGATGAGGACAAGCTTTAAAATATTTCCTAGTGTAGACGAGGACAAGCTTTAAAATATTTCGTAGTGTAGATGAGGACATGCTTTAAAATATTTCCTAGTGTAGACGAGTACAAGCTTTAAAATATTTCCTAGAGTGTAGACGAGGACAAGCTTTAAAATATTTCCTAGAGTAGATGAGGACAAGCTTTAAAATATTTCGTAGTGTAGATGAGGACAAGCTTTAAAATATTTCCAAGTGTAGACGAGGACAAGCTTCAAAATATTTCCTAGTGTAGATGAGGACAAGCTTTAAAATATTTCCTAGTGTAGACGAGGACAAGCTTTAAAATATTTCCTAGAGTAGATGAGGACAAGCTTTAAAATATTTCCTATTGTAGACGAGGACAAGCTTTAAAATATTTCCTAGTGTAGACGAGGACAAGCTTTAAAATATTTCGTAGTGTAGATGAGGACAAGCTTTAAAATATTTCCTAGTGTAGACGAGGACAAGCTTTAAAATATTTCGTAGTGTAGATGAGGACATGCTTTAAAATATTTCCTAGTGTAGATGAGGACAAGCTTTAAAATATTTCCTAGAGTGTAGACGAGGACAAGCTTTAAAATATTTCCTAGAGTAGATGAGGACAAGCTTTAAAATATTTCGTAGTGTAGATGAGGACAAGCTTTAAAATATTTCCTAGTGTAGACGAGGACATGCTTTAAAATATTTCCTATAGTGTAGACGAGGACAAGCTTTAAAATATTTCCTAGAGTAGACAAGGACATGCTTTAAAATATTTCCTAGTGTAGACGAGGACAACCTTAAAAATATTTCGTAGTGTAGACGAGGACATGCTTTAAAAGATTTCCTTTCGTGTAGACGAGGACAAGCTTTAAAATATTTCCTAGTGTAGACGAGGACAACCTTAAAAATATTTCGTAGTGTAGACGAGGACATGCTTTAAAAGATTTCCTTTCGTGTAGACGAGGACAAGCTTTAAAATATTTCCTAGTGTAGACGAGGACAAGCTTTAAAATATTTCCTAGAGTAGATGAGGACAAGCTTTAAAATATTTCGTAGTGTAGACGAGGACAAGCTTTAAAATATTTCCTATTGTAGACGAGGACAAGCTTTAAAATATTTCCTATTGTAGACGAGGACAAGCTTTAAAATATTTCGTAGTGTAGACGAGGACAAGCTTTAAAATATTTCGTAGTGTAGATGAGGACATGCTTTAAAATATTTCCTAGTGTAGACGAGGACAAGCTTTAAAATATTTCCTAGTGTAGACGAGGACAAGCTTTAAAATATTTCCTAGAGTAGATGAGGACAAGCTTTAAAATATTTCCTTTCGTGTAGATGAGGACGAGCTTTAAAATATTTCCTAGAGTGTAGACGAGGACATGCTTTAAAATATTTCCTAGTGTAGACGAGGACAAGCTTTAAAATATTTCCTATAGTGTAGACGAGGACAAGCTTTAAAATATTTCCTAGTGTAGACGAGGACAAGCTTTAAAATATTTCCTAGAGTGTAGACGAGGACATGCTTTAAAATATTTCCTAGAGTAGATGAGGACATGCTTTAAAATATTTCCTATTGTAGACGAGGACAAGCTTTAAAATATTTCCTAGTGTAGACGAGGACAAGCTTTAAAATATTTCCTAGTGTAGACGAGGACATGCTTTAAAATATATCCTTTCGTGTAGACGAGGACAAGCATTAAAATATTTTTTTGTGTAGACGAGGACAAGCTTTAAAATATTTCCTAGTGTAGACGAGGACATGCTTTAAAATATTTCCTATTGTAGACGAGGACAAGCTTTAAAATATTTCCTAGTGTAGACGAGGACAAGCTTTAAAATATTTCCTAGTGTAGACGAGGACATGCTTTAAAATATTTCCTATAGTGTAGACGAGGACAAGCTTTAAAATATTTCCTAGTGTAGACGAGGACAAGCTTTAAAATATTTCCTAGTGTAGACGAGGACAAGCTTTAAAATATTTCCTAGTGTAGACGAGGACAAGCTTTAAAATATTTCCTAGAGTGTAGATGAGGACATGCTTTAAAATATTTCCTAGAGTAGATGAGGACATGCTTTAAAATATTTCCTATTGTAGATGAGGACAAGCTTTAAAATATTTCCTAGAGTAGACAAGGACATGCTTTAAAATATTTCCTAGTGTAGACGAGGACAAGCTTTAAAATATTTCCTAGTGTAGACGAGGACAAGCTTTAAAATATTTCGTAGTGTAGACAAGGACAAGCTTTAAAATATTTCCTAGTGTAGATGAGGACATGCTTTAAAATATTTCCTGGTGTAGACGAGCACAAGCTTTAAAATATTTCGTAGTGTAGACGAGGACGAGCTTTAAAATATTTCCTAGTGTAGACGAGGACAAGCTTTAAAATATTTCGTAGTGTAGACGAGGACAAGTTTTAAAATATTTCCTAGAGTGTAGATTAGGACATGCTTTAAAATATTTCCTATAGTGTAGACGAGGACAAGCTTTAAAATATTTCCTAGTGTAGACGAGGACATGCTTTAAAATATTTCCTATAGTGTAGACGAGGACAAGCTTTAAAATATTTCCTATAGTGTAGACGAGGACAAGCTTTAAAATATTTCCTAGAGTAGACAAGGACATGCTTTAAAATATTTCCTAGTGTAGACGAGGACAAGCTTTAAAATATTTCCTAGAGTAGACGAGGACATGCTTTAAAATATTTCCTATAGTGTAGACGAGGACAAGCTTTAAAATATTTCCTAGAGTAGACAAGGACATGCTTTAAAATATTTCCTAGTGTAGACAAGGACATGCTTTAAAATATTTCCTAGAGTAGACAAGGACATGCTTTAAAATATTTCCTATAGTGTAGACGAGGACATGCTTTAAAATATTTCCTGGTGTAGACGAGCACAAGCTTTAAAATATTTCGTACTGTAGACGAGGACAAGCTTTAAAATATTTCCTATAGTGTAGATGAGGACGAGCTTTAAAATATTTCCTAGTGTAGACGAGGACAAGCTTTAAAATATTTCGTAGTGTAGACGAGGACAAGTTTTAAAATATTTCCTAGAGTGTAGATGAGGACATGCTTTAAAATATTTCCTATAGTGTAGACGAGGACAAGCTTTAAAATATTTCCTAGTGTAGACGAAGACAAGCTTTAAAATATTTCCTAGTGTAGACGAGGACAAGCTTTAAAATATTTCGTAGTGTAGACGAAGACAAGCTTTAAAATATTTCCTAGTGTAGACGAGGACATGCTTTAAAATATTTCCTAGTGTAGACGAGGACATGCTTTAAAATATTTCCTAGTGTAGACGAGGACAAGCTTTAAAATATTTCGTAGTGTAGACGAGGACATGCTTTAAAATGTTTCCTATAGTGTAGATGAGGACAAGCTTTAAAATATTTCCTAGTGTAGACGAAGACAAGCTTTAAAATATTTCCTAGTGTAGACGAGGACAAGCTTTAAAATATTTCGTAGTGTAGACGAGGACATGCTTTAAAATATTTCCTAGTGTAGACGAGGACAAGCTTTAAAATATTTCGTAGTGTAGACGAGGACATGCTTTAAAATGTTTCCTATAGTGTAGATGAGGACAAGCTTTAAAATATTTCCTAGTGTAGACGAGGACATGCTTTAAAATATTTCCTATAGTGTAGACGAGGACAAGCTTTAAAATATTTCCTATAGTGTAGACGAGGACAAGCTTTAAAATATTTCCTAGAGTAGACGAGGACATGCTTTAAAATATTTCCTAGAGTAGACAAGGACATGCTTTAAAATATTTCCTATAGTGTAGACGAGGACAAGCTTTAAAATATTTCCTAGAGTAGACAAGGACATGCTTTAAAATATTTCCTAGTGTAGACGAGGACAACCTTAAAAATATTTTCTAGTGTAGACGAGGACAAGCTTTAAAATATTTCCTAGAGTAGACAAGGACATGCTTTAAAATATTTCCTAGTGTAGACGAGGACATGCTTTAAAATATTTCCTAGTGTAGACGAGGACAAGCTTTAAAATATTTCGTAGTATAGATGAGGACATGCTTTAAAATATTTCCTAGAGTGTAGACGAGGACAAGCTTTAAAATATTTCCTAGGGTGTAGATGAGGACAAGCTTTAAAATATTTCGTAGTGTAGATGAGGACATGCTTTAAAATATTTCCTAGTGTAGACGAGTACAAGCTTCAAAATAATTCCTAGTGTAGATGAGGACAAGCTTTAAAATATTTCATAGTGTAGACGAGGACAAGCATTAAAATATTTCGTAGTGTAGATGAGGACATGCTTTAAAATATTTCCTAATGTAGACGAGGACATGCTTTAAAATATTTCCTAGAGTGTAGACGAGGACAAGCTTTAAAATGTTTCCTAGAGTGTAGACGAGGACAAGCTTTAAAATATTTCCTAGGGTGTAGATGAGGACAAGCTTTAAAATATTTCCTAGTGTAGACGAGGACAAGCTTTAAAATATTTCGTAGTGTAGATGAGGACATGCTTTAAAATATTTCCTAGTGTAGACGAGGACAAGCTTTAAAATGTTTCCTAGAGTGTAGACGAGGACAAGCTTTAAAATATTTCCTAGGGTGTAGATGAGGACAAGCTTTAAAATATTTCCAAGTGTAGACGAGGACAAGCTTTAAAATATTTCCTAGTGTAGACGAGGACAAGCTTTAAAATATTTCCTAGAGTAGATGAGGACAAGCTTTAAAATATTTCCTTTCGTGTAGATGAGGACGAGCTTTAAAATATTTCCTAGTGTAGACGAGGACAAGCATTAAAATATTTCGTAGTGTAGATGAGGACAAGCTTTAAAATATTTCCTAGTGTAGACGAGGACAAGCTTTAAAATATTTCCTAGGGTGTAGATGAGGACAAGCTTTAAAATATTTCCTAGTGTAGACGAGGACAAGCTTTAAAATATTTCGTAGTGTAGATGAGGACATGCTTTAAAATATTTCCTAGTGTAGACGAGGACAAGCTTTAAAATATTTCGTAGTGTAGATGAGGACAAGCTTTAAAATATTTCCTTTCGTGTAGACGAGGACAAGCTTTAAAATATTTCCTAGTGTAGACGAGGACAAGCATTAAAATATTTCGTAGTGTAGATGAGGACAAGCTTTAAAATATTTCCTAGTGTAGACGAGGACAAGCTTTAAAATATTTCGTAGTGTAGATGAGGACATGCTTTAAAATATTTCCTAGTGTAGATGAGGACAAGCTTTAAAATATTTCCTAGAGTGTAGACGAGGACAAGCTTTAAAATATTTCCTAGAGTAGATGAGGACAAGCTTTAAAATATTTCGTAGTGTAGATGAGGACAAGCTTTAAAATATTTCCTAGTGTAGACGAGGACATGCTTTAAAATATTTCCTATAGTGTAGACGAGGACAAGCTTTAAAATATTTCCTAGAGTAGACAAGGACATGCTTTAAAATATTTCGTAGTGTAGACGAGGACAACCTTAAAAATATTTCTTAGTGTAGACGAGGACATGCTTTAAAAGATTTCCTTTCGTGTAGACGAGGACAAGCTTTAAAATATTTCCTAGTGTAGACGAGGACAACCTTAAAAATATTTCGTAGTGTAGACGAGGACATGCTTTAAAAGATTTCCTTTCGTGTAGACGAGGACAAGCTTTAAAATATTTCCTAGTGTAGACGAGGACAAGCTTTAAAATATTTCCTAGAGTGTAGACGAGGACAAGCTTTAAAATATTTCCTAGAGTAGATGAGGACAAGCTTTAAAATATTTCGTAGTGTAGATGAGGACAAGCTTTAAAATATTTCCTAGTGTAGACGAGGACAAGCTTTAAAATATTTCGTAGTGTAGACGAGGACAAGCTTTAAAATATTTTGTAGTGTAGATGAGGACAAGCTTTAAAATATTTCGTAGTGTAGATGAGGACATGCTTTAAAATATTTCCTAGTGTAGACGAGGACAAGCTTTAAAATATTTCCTAGTGTAGACGAGGACAAGCTTTAAAATATTTCCTAGTGTAGACGAGGACAAGCTTTAAAATATTTCCTAGTGTAGACGAGGACATGCTTTAAAATATTTCCTATAGTGTAGACGAGGACAAGCTTTAAAATATTTCCTAGTGTAGACGAGGACAAGCTTTAAAATATTTCCTATTGTAGACGAGGACATGCTTTAAAATATTTCCTAGTGTAGACGAGGACAAGCTTTAAAATATTTCCTAGTGTAGACGAGGACATGCTTTAAAATATTTCCTAGAGTAGATGAGGACATGCTTTAAAATATTTCCTATTGTAGACGAGGACAAGCTTTAAAATATTTCCTAGTGTAGACGAGGACATGCTTTAAAATATTTCCTATTGTAGACGAGGACAAGCTTTAAAATATTTCCTAGTGTAGACGAGGACAAGCTTTAAAATATTTCCTAGAGTTGACAAGGACATGCTTTAAAATATTTCCTAGTGTAGACGAGGACAACCTTAAAAATATTTCCTAGTGTAGACGAGGACATGCTTTAAAATATTTCCTAGAGTAGACGAGGACAACCTTAAAAATATTTCGTAGTGTAGACGAGGACATGCTTTAAAAGATTTCCTTTCGTGTAGACGAGGACAAGCTTTAAAATATTTCCTAGTGTAGACGAGGACAAGCTTTAAAATATTTCCTAGAGTGTAGACGAGGACAAGCTTTAAAATATTTCCTAGAGTAGATGAGGACAAGCTTTAAAATATTTCGTAGTGTAGATGAGGACAAGCTTTAAAATATTTCCTATAGTGTAGACGAGGACAAGCTTTAAAATATTTCCTAGAGTAGATGAGGACAAGCTTTAAAATATTTCGTAGTGTAGACGAGGACAAGCTTTAAAATATTTCCTATTGTAGACGAGGACATGCTTTAAAATATTTCCTAGAGTAGATGAGGACATGCTTTAAAATATTTCCTATTGTAGACGAGGACAAGCTTTAAAATATTTCCTAGTGTAGACGAGGACAAGCTTTAAAATATTTCCTAGTGTAGACGAGGACATGCTTTAAAATATTTCCTATAGTGTAGACGAGGACAAGCTTTAAAATATTTCCTAGTGTAGACGAGGACAAGCATTAAAATATTTTTTTGTGTAGACGAGGACAAGCTTTAAAATATTTCCTAGTGTAGACGAGGACATGCTTTAAAATATTTCCTATAGTGTAGACGAGGACAAGCTTTAAAATATTTCCTAGTGTAGACGAGGACAAGCTTTAAAATATTTCCTAGAGTGTAGACGAGGACATGCTTTAAAATATTTCCTAGTGTAGACGAGGACAAGCTTTAAAATATTTCCTAGTGTAGACGAGGACAAGCTTTAAAATATTTCCTATTGTAGACGAGGACAAGCTTTAAAATATTTCCTAGTGTAGACGAGGACAAGCTTTAAAATATTTCCTAGTGTAGACGAGGACAAGCTTTAAAATATTTCCTAGTGTAGATGAGGACAAGCTTTAAAATATTTCCTTTCGTGTAGATGAGGACGAGCTTTAAAATATTTCCTAGTGTAGACGAGGACAAGCATTAAAATATTTCGTAGTGTAGATGAGGACAAGCTTTAAAATATTTCCTAGTGTAGACGAGGACAAGCTTTAAAATATTTCCTAGGGTGTAGATGAGGACAAGCTTTAAAATATTTCCTAGTGTAGACGAGGACAAGCTTTAAAATATTTCGTAGTGTAGATGAGGACATGCTTTAAAATATTTCCTAGTGTAGACGAGGACAAGCTTTAAAATATTTCCTATAGTGTAGATGAGGACAAGCTTTAAAATATTTCCTAGTGTAGACGAGGACAAGCTTTAAAATATTTCCTAGTGTAGACGAGGACAAGCTTTAAAATATTTCGTAGTGTAGATGAGGACAAGCTTTAAAATATTTCCTAGTGTAGACGAGGACAAGCTTTAAAATATTTCGTAGTGTAGATGAGGACATGCTTTAAAATATTTCCTAGTGTAGATGAGGACAAGCTTTAAAATATTTCCTAGAGTGTAGACGAGGACAAGCTTTAAAATATTTCCTAGAGTAGATGAGGACAAGCTTTAAAATATTTCGTAGTGTAGATGAGGACAAGCTTTAAAATATTTCCTAGTGTAGACGAGGACATGCTTTAAAATATTTCCTATAGTGTAGACGAGGACAAGCTTTAAAATATTTCCTAGAGTAGACAAGGACATGCTTTAAAATATTTCCTAGTGTAGACGAGGACAACCTTAAAAATATTTCGTAGTGTAGACGAGGACATGCTTTAAAGATTTCCTTTAGTGTAGACGAGGACAAGCTTTAAAATATTTCCTAGTGTAGACGAGGACAACCTTAAATATTTCCTAGAGTAGACAAGGACATGCTTTAAAATATTTCCTAGTGTAGACGAGGACAAGCTTTAAAATATTTCCTAGTGTAGACGAGGACAAGCTTTAAAATATTTCCTAGAGTGTAGACGAGGACAAGCTTTAAAATATTTCCTAGAGTAGATGAGGACAAGCTTTAAAATATTTCCTAGGGTGTAGATGAGGACAAGCTTTAAAATATTTCCTAGTGTAGACGAGGACAAGCTTTAAAATATTTCGTAGTGTAGACGAGGACAAGCTTTAAAATATTTTGTAGTGTAGATGAGGACAAGCTTTAAAATATTTCGTAGTGTAGATGAGGACATGCTTTAAAATATTTCCTAGTGTAGACGAGGACAAGCTTTAAAATATTTCCTAGTGTAGACGAGGACAAGCTTTAAAATATTTCCTAGTGTAGACGAGGACAAGCTTTAAAATATTTCCTAGTGTAGACGAGGACATGCTTTAAAATATTTCCTATTGTAGACGAGGACAAGCTTTAAAATATTTCCTAGTGTAGACGAGGACAAGCTTTAAAATATTTCCTATTGTAGACGAGGACATGCTTTAAAATATTTCCTAGTGTAGACGAGGACAAGCTTTAAAATATTTCCTAGTGTAGACGAGGACAAGCTTTAAAATATTTCCTAGAGTGTAGATGAGGACATGCTTTAAAATATTTCCTAGTGTAGACGAGGACATGCTTTAAAATATTTCCTAGAGTAGATGAGGACATGCTTTAAAATATTTCCTATTGTAGACGAGGACAAGCTTTAAAATATTTCCTAGTGTAGACGAGGACATGCTTTAAAATATTTCCTAGTGTAGACGAGGACAAGCTTTAAAATATTTCCTAGTGTAGACGAGGACAAGCTTTAAAATATTTCGTAGTGTAGACAAGGACAAGCTTTAAAATATTTCCTAGTGTAGATGAGGACATGCTTTAAAATATTTCCTGGTGTAGACGAGCACAAGCTTTAAAATATTTCGTAGTGTAGACGAGGACGAGCTTTAAAATATTTCCTAGTGTAGACGAGGACAAGCTTTAAAATATTTCGTAGTGTAGACGAGGACAAGTTTTAAAATATTTCCTAGAGTGTAGATTAGGACATGCTGTAAAATATTTCCTATAGTGTAGACGAGGACAAGCTTTAAAATATTTCCTAGTGTAGACGAGGACATGCTTTAAAATATTTCCTATAGTGTAGACGAGGACAAGCTTTAAAATATTTCCTATAGTGTAGACGAGGACAAGCTTTAAAATATTTCCTAGAGTAGACAAGGACATGCTTTAAAATATTTCCTAGTGTAGACGAGGACAACCTTAAAAATATTTCCTAGTGTAGACGAGGACAAGCTTTAAAATATTTCCTAGAGTAGACGAGGACATGCTTTAAAATATTTCCTATAGTGTAGACGAGGACAAGCTTTAAAATATTTCCTAGAGTAGACAAGGACATGCTTTAAAATATTTCCTATAGTGTAGACAAGGACATGCTTTAAAATATTTCCTAGAGTAGACAAGGACATGCTTTAAAATATTTCCTATAGTGTAGACGAGGTCATGCTTTAAAATATTTCCTGGTGTAGACGAGCACAAGCTTTAAAATATTTCGTACTGTAGACGAGGACAAGCTTTAAAATATTTCCTATAGTGTAGATGAGGACGAGCTTTAAAATATTTCCTAGTGTAGACGAGGACAAGCTTTAAAATATTTCGTAGTGTAGACGAGGACAAGTTTTAAAATATTTCCTAGAGTGTAGATGAGGACATGCTTTAAAATATTTTCTATAGTGTAGACGAGGACAAGCTTTAAAATATTTCCTAGTGTAGACGAAGACAAGCTTTAAAATATTTCCTAGTGTAGACGAGGACAAGCTTTAAAATATTTCGTAGTGTAGACGAGGACATGCTTTAAAATATTTCCTAGTGTAGACGAGGACATGCTTTAAAATATTTCCTAGTGTAGACGAGGACAAGCTTTAAAATATTT